>NC_039367.1:84425079-84479290 GCF_003573695.1 Papaver somniferum | reverse complement strand
AAATTGGGTATTCCTTTTAGAAACGAAAAAAAAAAAAAACCTTAATTTAGTTACTTATACTAACCTTTGTTTGTTTTGATGTGATGGTAGTCTTTAGATCAATAAAGCATCTGATCTCTCAATCTAACCTAACCTAACCTAACCATCTTTTCTCTTTCTTTTTCTTTTCTTTCTCATTCATTCATTCGTTTTGGTTTTTTGTTTGTTTTGATGATTTCTATGTATCAAGCAAATGATCTATATGGGGTTCATTAATTTTGTCTTCTTTGCTCTTTTCAATCAGGTAAGGGTATGGTATGCGCATTGCACACGAGTGCTTGGTAAGTAACTTGTCAATGTCATACTCGTATGCGGTGTGTTCAATATTTTTTAAGTTTTTAATAAAATCCTCTATTATTCATAAATCAAGATTACAAAGACATTAATCACATCAATGAAAACCAACTGGGATTATCCCAGTTAACCAAGGGATTATCCCAATTAATAAAATTACGTTTCCGATTGGGAATCACTTTTCCAGCAAATCCTCCATATGGAGTCCGACCCCTCCCCTCTAAGATTTGCTGAGAAACTTGTTAGGGAATTTATGGACCCACTTTTTTTAATTTCAAATCCCATATATATACAATTTTAAGATTCTTAGGGCAATGCCAAATAGTACATGCACTTTAACACAATTATTTTTATGAATTCTAGGAATCTCAACTAAGTTTCCAAACATATAAGGGATTTACATGAATCCCAAAATTTGTAATCCCGTAGGATTATAAATTCCTGGAAATTGTGAATTCTGCAAACAAACCCACCATTAGTGATTTTCAGTCTCGTGTTGGGGTTCTTTGTGGGGATGAAGCCATCTTGTATTCAGTCAACCGTATTTTGAATGAGAAGAGTAATCTTACTTCCGTGTCTATGCTTTTGGTGGATTTTCGAAATGCTTCCAATATTGTTGATAGAACTTCCATGATATTGGAGGTAAGGCGCAAATACCCCACTATTGCTAGGAGGATTGAATTTTGTTACTCGAATCCTTCTAGGTTGTACTATGGTGATGCCACTCTCTCTTCAACACAAGGCGTACAACAAGTAAATCCTTTGGGACCCCTTTTATTTGCTTTAACATTACATTCTATTGTGTTAAAGATAACATAGTCTTGTAGTTTAGATTTACAAGCTTGGTATTTGGATGATGGAACCATTATTAGTAGTACACTCAAGGTTTCCAAAGTACTTCAGGTTATTCGAACTGAAGGAAGAGTTGTCGCGCTTCATCTTAACATCCAAAAAACTGAACTTTTCTGGCGTACAACTGATTTGAGGGGTGCAGATGAATATGTTTTTACATTAGACATCGACAGACCTGTTGTAGATTCTTGGTGGCACGATTAGTATGGATCTCAATTTTTGCATCCAAATGGTCCTTGCCCGTGTCAACAAAATTGTTCAGTTGATGGAGGCTATACGCAGGTTAAAGAATCCACAGTGTGAGTTGCAGCTGTTACATAATTACGTTGGTGTTTCCAAGCTTTACTTCACCTTACGCACAACAACACCAACTTATGTGAAAGATGCACAAGTTATTTTTGATAGCCATCTTTCCAATTTTGTCCGATAGTTGGTCACTGGATACGAACCAGGTTTTGGCTGCTTGCAGATGCGTATTGCTTCCTTTCCTTTCAAGAAAGGTGGTCTCGGGTTTTACACTATGGAGGACGGTATTGTTTCTTAGCTTCCTGTCTACAGACACAACCACTATAGGGTGAAATCTTACGCAACTCTGAAATCTCTGGTATGAGCCCTACATATAGGCTTGCGTTGGATGTTTTTTCTTGTGCTTGTGGTCTCGATTATTCTTCCTTTTGTGTTGATGATACTGCCCCCATCCCATGAGCAAACTGGCAGTGACATACTTCGACACTGTGATAAAGGAGATGCCCACCAAGTACAATATGACTAAGCGTGATTTGGATTTGTCGAAGAATAACAAGACAAAACATACACAAGATTATATGCTGGCCATCCCAATAGATAATTTAGGCCAGAAGATTGGGCATAGACAATTTAGTGTTGTTATTGGATATAGGCTTGGAGTTTTGTTGTTTATTAAGGACAGTCCTTGTCCTAGCTGTGGTAAAGATATGGATGTTTTCGGAGATCATGCATGTTGTGCGCATGAAGTTGGCCTCCAATTTCGTCATGATCTTGTCCGTGACACCTTGGCTGATATCTTCTTTAGAGTCGGGGTACAACCCAAAATTGAGGCTTCCTTTGGTTTCCTTTCTCGTGATGGCAGTGAGGCTAGGCCAGCTGATATCCTAGTCTACAATTGGGAAAACGGTCATGATAAATGGTTTGATGTGACTGGTGTTTCACCTTTCACTGGAAATGATCTGAAACATTTTTCTCCAGGGTTGGATGTGAGTCGTGCTGTGGAGCATAAGCGAAACAAATATCTTAATATTTTTTCTGCTCATGGCTATGGTTTTGGCACCTTGACTTTTACGACCTTGGGCGAACTTGGTGAGGAGACTGTGGTTTTCTTGGGGCGGTTGAAGAACTTCCTTGCTAGGCACGACACTTTAATTCTAAAGTAGGCAATTTTATTTTTCATAAATTAGGTGTAGCTATTCAAAAAGGGGTTGGGGCTCAGCTTGTTGCTAGGCTCCCAACTATTGTTATATAATATTGTATAATTACTCTGAAAATATTTTGGATTAAGTATTTAGTAATAAAACAAATAAAAAATGACAAAAACAACAAGCATGAAGAAAAGAGAAGGAAGAAAAAAAAAACCTACCTAGAACAAGCATGATAGACCCGATCAAATCGGGGAAAGAATAGTCTTCCAGGGATAACTTGACCATTTGATAAATTTTCTTCGGACTAAGAGTTTCTCCATTAATTGAAACAAGAGTAATGTGCTCAACATCTTGACCGGTAATTTGAATATTTTGATGACCCGAAATAATTGTCATACTTGGAAAATCCACTGATCAAAACCCATTAACATAAAACAGAATCACCATCAAGGTGAAGGCGAGAATCACCATCAACGGTGAAACATAGAAGCACTTAAAGTGCAGACAATAAAAAGCAGCTCAAAATATATATCTAAAACGCTAATAAAAAAACAACAAAATAAAATACGGACTGGAATTGAGCAAAAAAAATGAAGAAAGGTTTGGGTCTTTTTTCCGGAGAGAGAGGGAGGTGTGTCCCTTATGTTGCAGGGGGAAATTTGGAATGTAATTCATTCTGAATTTGCGTTTGGAGATATGTCGCAAACTGTTTAAGTCTTGAAAATATGTCACAGTACTCACAGTTTCCATCTCAATCGGGTTTTTGTCTGGAAAATATCATTGTTTAATCGGACAATTTTATTTATTTAAGATATTGCGGAATGCCGAGTCAATTATTATGTCCCTTTCTTCAAGAAAGAATTTATATAAAAAAGTATTAGATTTTTTTGATCAATAATATAATGCACCGATTTAAAAAAAAAAAAGAACACAAAGAAATACCACCCAAAATGGAACGTAAAGGGGGAAAAATTGTACGGGAAAAAAGGAAAGGAAAACCTAAAGTTTATGGGGGTTTAAAATACAAACCCCTTCAGTTTAATCCTCAATAATCAAATCCTAAAAGTAAACAGTGTATTACTATATGGATAATATCAGCTGCAGCGCGTTATGTTTGAAATTGAAAACACCAACATTTTGTTATTCCAAAGACACCACACGGTATTTAATTGCAACAAGTCTTTTAACTTTTTCAACTATGTTGTTTCCTTAAGCCGCAGAAGTTTTATCTCCTTGGCAAAATAACGACACAATTTCTTCGCAAGCAGAAAACACAACTTATGAAAAGGAAAGGGTACCAAGTACACCACCAACTTTTTTCGCTCGGAAACCTGTATGGAAAAAATTTAATACAATCACAAGTAAGTTAAAGTAAAAACCATTGTAGAAGATTGTATATAGAGTTTTTCTCTTTCTTTTCCACAATCAATATGCATAAACCAAAAGTCCGTAAATCTGACTATGTAGAAGAGTTCTTGGACGATCTCAAAAATCAATATCCAAGATCAATCTAGTCGCATTCAAATTAAGAGGATTCAAATTCTAAAAAGTACGACACTTGCAATTTATCTTTCAAGATATGAATTCAACAAGAACGAGTAGTGTTTTTTTATCTCAAATAATAAGTAATTAACTATCTAAATTGATTATGTACTACTTGCATTGTTCCTGTTATAAAGATAAACAATATAATACGAAGCAAAAATACAAGACACCAGAAATTTGTTAATGAGGAAAACTGCACCTGCAGCAAAATCCACTGACTTAGTCCAACTTTGAACACCACGTTTATTAAACCGCTACAAACACTAGCCTACTATCTGATTTCTGATTGGAATGTGGTTGAGACCGAATTAACCCTCCTAGGAATTCAGATATAGTCGTGTTCTTTAGGCCTCTTGAACCTTGCAAGATTCCACGCATTTGATTCTCTTGTCTTAATTTAACAACTTTTAAGAGATACTCTCCTGGTAAACAAAATTTCCCGAAGGATCTTTAAGTTTATGTATCAGTGTTATGATGAGAGCATTTTTCTCATATCATATTGCTTTTAACTAGCGGGGTAGCCATTCTCATAAGTCTTGTTCTCATATTTTTCTTAGGGGTCAGCTAGCCAGGGAGAGTACTAGACGTAGCATGAGGCATCCTGACACCAACATCGAGTCAATACATTTTGGACTCACTATTACCGATGTGGTAGCACAAGTCAAACTGACTCATATGTTGTGGTGCAAATAGGACTATAAAGTTATCAAAAGGTATTTTTGGTCATAAAAACCTTTTTAAACGACTGGTTGTGACAACCTATCGTGGAAGGATACATCTCCCAGGAGCATGGATCAACAATTTAAAGATGTCTTTTTCAATTCATGTTGAAATAATAATCGAACAATTTTGTATTTTCTTTCGACGTGTCTTATAAATATGAGTTAATCCAAAAATCTCACCCTCGTCAGGTTATAGTTCTCAACCAAGGGAGAATATGAGAACCAACTATAGGTATTATTGCACTGAGAAGTTCCTCCCGCTAGGGGGGGGGGGGGTAGGTAGTTTTTCAAGAATAGAGGAGTTTTTGAGTAACCTCTCATTCATGTGATGTCTTTCGTTATAAACCAAAGTATCAAGAATAAGGTCAGGAGTATCACCTGAGGACTTTGTTTGTCTTTTCATGTTCCATAACTTGCTCCTTAATACCTTGTGTTACCCTAATATCAATTATGATTTTGTCCGTCCCTCTTGATTGATTTGTCTCTTTTGTTTTCTGAGCTTTCTTCCTTTTCTTTACCTGTTTCTGGTCTGTATCAAGGACAGATCTCAGAGAAGAATTTTTCTTCTAAGGGTCAAAGGCACGTGAACAGTGATTCCTCAGAGGTTTGAATCTCATAACAAATTGATTATCTGAATGGCCCCATTCGTTATACAAAGGAGCACTGAGGTATGAGTTTTATTCCCATGGAAATTGATTGGTATTCTTTCAAACCGGGGATCAAGGAGTTATGCCAAAGAATGTGTTTGGAGGAGTTATGACGAAGAATGTGTTTAGAGGAGTTATGCTGAAAGGTATTATGAGATTCTCTCGATTTGGTATATCTATTCTTCTCATTAGGGACCTTAAGATCATAAATAAGCTTATCAGTACTTATTTTTTCCTTTTTTCACGAGATCCAATGACATTCCACATTTTCAACCCTTTAGTGAAACATTCTTTTTCCAGATGAAAGTTAACCTTCTTTGAGAGAATTTCTTCTATCAAGAGTTTAAGTCATTATTCCAAAGTAAGTAGGCTGCATTATGGAGAACTTTCAATGTTGTTAGGATGGTGGACATGTGTTAGAGCATTGCTCCATCGAACTCACAAGTGTTGCTATATCAAGCTTGTTGTCAAAACTATATCTTAATTTCTAGTCTACAATTAGTTACATCTCGGTCTAGGATAGTGGAGTTGAGAAACGAACCAGTCATCATTTGCGTTCTACCTTTTGAAGGCGAAGATCAACCGAAAATTTTGGAGAACTTCATCAACAAAAGGTAAGTGAATACTGAACCACATATTTTTCAAGTTATATTCACTTTTCTATCTTGAGACGATTGTAGCATAACTAATTATACTAGCTTGCATAGACAATAATTTCGAGTCGAGAACTATTTATTTAGTTTACGAATTTCTCGAAATATAATGACTAAGCTTAATGAACATTTGTTCATACTCGGTGGAGAACAATTTATTGTTCAGAACCAAATCATGATTCAAGTTTATCATTTGAAAATAGCCTGGAACAGTGATATGTGTCATTGATGTTATTCAGGAATGCTTCAAATCGATTTAGAGAAATTAGAACTACTATATTCAGAATACAAGACAGTGTTATCAGTCTTACAAATTGAGAAAACTGTTATATGTCTGAAGCCATATTACATATATTCGTACATATAGCGGATTAGCTATATATTGACTTTCAGATTTGTGTGATATGCATATTCGTATATACATCATGGGAAAATCTGCTTGTTTCATGATCCGGGTAGGTATGTATATTCGTATACAAACCATTGTGGAACTGTGGTAAGGGAACCGGGTTAAAATAATCAAACTGGTATGCGAGCCAAAACAGTTCTATGTTCTAGAACCAGTTTAGTACCCAAACCGGTACGCAAGCTGAATGTTCTGTGAACTCTAGAACCGGCAAAGGTCCTAAGTTTTCAAACCGGTACGTGAACTAAAAAGTTTTGTAGACTCCGGAACTTTGAGTTGGTTCAAAGTTTGCAAACCGGTACGTGAACTGAAAAGTTCTGTAGAGTCCCGAACTCGGTAAAGTCATGCATGAGTGTAGAAATTGTGATTGCATGGTCAGTATTTATTTGATGTGGCATATTAAAATTATGCAAATGAAAATTTGTTCTAGCGATTGTGCAAGTAGGTATTAGAGATTTATCCTAGAAGATGCATTCGCATCTCTCTTTCCTACCATCAAAGTTGTCTCCATGAATTATATTCAATAATACCCGTATTGCTTACATCATGAAACCATGATATGATCCAATCTCTGACAGGTTCATAATTATTGTTAACTTGATCAAATATTGATGTTGATTTCTTTCCAAACTTTCCTTGCATGATCACAGCTTATGAGAAGATGATATAAAGATTCTTCTTCATGATAATAAAAATTGCAGTGAGTTTCCATAATCCTGTTGAATTGAGCAATCCTTTGTCATGTGGGAACAAAACTTTTGATACATTTCCATGTAAATAACTTGACTTCGTGAGGTAGCTTCGTTTTCCATAAAGATTTCCAAATAACATTAAGAATAGTATAGAGTGTAGCTTGAGTGTTAACTCTTCTTTCTACAGTAGGCCTCCACCTGTGACATCCTCTTCTTAAGGAGTGATTTAAATTATTCTTATCTTGATGAAGAATAATCAAGATAAGGAGAATAATCATTTCACTTATACCAAGCACTATGGTGCCTCATTTCCCTACCCTATCCCTTAAATGTAGGGAAAAAAACTCAAAACCCAACCACAATGGTCTCCCATATCCCTACATATCCATTCCTTACTTGGAAAAGTAGATCAAATCTGATCCACCTTGTAGGTAAGAGAAATCACACGGAAACTCAGTTTCGGCGTAAAAAATCCATTTACGGAAACCCAGTAGCCATTTGGCAGTTGATACAGCTACTCAGTTTCCGTGACATTTTACACGGTAACTTAGTTTCCGTTTCCGTATATTTATTTGTTTAACCCTTTTTCTTTTACACCTCCCTTACATCCCATCCTAACCATCCATCATTCACAACGGCTCTATCTTCTCCACCGTCGGATCGCAACGGTCATTCTTTCAAAATCCTCTCAAAAATCCTTTATAAATACAACTCTAATTCTCTATTCAAATCACTCCAAATCCTTTTCTCACAAATTGTTTTCTTCACTAAAATCTCTCAAATTATCTTCTTTAAGAGTTTAAAAAAAAATTGCTCATCAATGTCGGAGACTCAAAGGGGAAAAAGGAAACATATAGCGAGATTTAGTACTTTGGAAGATGTTCACATTGTTACCATGTACTGCGCTCTAGTTGAAAGTAGCTTCGAAGATAAAAATAAGTTTTATAAAAACGTTTTTCAAAAAATTGTGGAAGCTTGTGGTGGGAATCCACACGAGCGTACTGTAAAAAGCGTCCGTAATAGGTTTAGCGTCATCAAGAATGAAGTGGATAACTTTTTTGAATGTGTTGTAAGAGCCATTGCAACTAATCCGGACTTGGACTCTAATAACCGGGTATGTTATCTTAATATGTTCATTATAGTTGTTCTATATGGTTTTTGTAAATAATTTTATTTATGTTGTATCTTATTTATGGTTTGTTTACATTGATGTAGATGATAATGGCGAGAAACAATTATATTGAAATACACAAAAAACCCTTTTCTCGAGATGTTGAGTATGAGATGCTTAAAGATGTTCCAAATGTACAAGTAGGTGTAGCTGAAGATATAGATTAAGATTCTAATCCTATGTCATCTCAATATCATGGAAATTTCTTAAATATGTTTAATACTCAAACCCCATCTTCTCATAATCCATCTACAAGCCAATTCGTCGAAACTCCATTTGCAAATTAATTTCCAAACGTTTATAATGTCCCTTGCGGTATCCCTTTACCAGCAGGATATACCCCTAAAACGAACCCAAATACAATACCTGGAACGTCGCCAGGTGTATTTACAGAAGATAAACGCAAGTCCAGAGCTTCGAAAAAAGCCGCAATTAATAAAATGGGCTCTGGACCAACCACACCTGCTACATCATCATCGCAAGACTCCCAAATGAGCGACGCGGGCAGTAAACTTGTTGATTATCTAAAAGAATCCCAAATGACAGTCACAACTCGTCAGCAAAAACAAAACCAAATTATGGAAAGGTTGTTAGATACAACACAACAACAAATTGAACAAAATCGAGAGAGTGTGAGAGAGAAGAAGGGACATAATGCAAATGGATCTCCAATCGCTGGCTCCAAATACAAAAAAGTACTTTGAATTAAAACAGAATGCCATATTGGCCAAGCATTTGGAGAGGCAACAACATAATCAGTTCCATTTTTAATTAAAAGTTTTTTTTAGTTTTAAGTTATTGAGTTTAGAATTTTATTTTTAATAGCTTAGTTTCACTGTTTTTTTTTTAAGTAATGTCGTGTTTTCGTTCCGGTAATGTAGTTTCCTTTTTCTCAGTAATATTAATTTTTATATTTCTTGTTACGATAATTTGAAACGGCTAATTTCAAATGACTACTACAACGGCTACTTTCAAACGACTATATCCCAATGGCTACTTTATAACGGATACTTTTGACGGATATTATAAATTGTCTTATCTTTCTCCAAACAAAAAACAACTATTTTCATACACTTTGCAAAACTCCTAATCACCTCTTTCTGTACCTCCCATACCTCTTCATACGAATACAAGCATGAGATCATTTGATCCAATTGAAGATGTTAAAGCACTGCTCGGTCGAACTCGCAAGCGTTGCTATCTCAAGCTTGTTTGTCAATTTTAGTTGCCAAAACTTTAAATATTGATTTCTAGTATACTTTTAGCTAAATCTCGGATAAGGATAGAAAGTGTAGTTGAGATTTAGACTTCACGACGTTCATTAATTGAAGACGAACAACTACTAATTAAGGGGATCTTGTGGAACTTCATCAACAAAAGGTATCTGGAGACTTGAACTCATCTATCACCCAAAAGTCTATCTACTCTATCTCCTATTTGAGACAAAATTCGTATAGTTATATAGACTTCAATTATATACACTTGATATTTCGAGCTGAGTTTAACTTGCTTACATATTTCTCGAAATATGTGTTGGTAAGCTTTCGCTTTAACCAAGTTCATCTTATATTATTGACGAAATTCAAAAGATAATCATGTGAAAATCGCTTTGTAACATCTTACATGATTTGTGTGAGACATTCATTTGATGTAGACTCGGAATGTTTCATATTGATCATTCGATCACTTGAAAATTGCTTTGAAGCTAATAGTTCGTGTGAGACAGCTATTGTCATCTTCTAAGAATGTTTCAATGATTGAAATGGGAGTTTAGAACAATTAACTATGATTCGATATAGAAAAGTATGCGTACTTGTATACCAACTTTTGCAAGTTATTCCAAATCCGGGAACCATCGTATGCATACCCGTATGCGTACTGGTTGGTTAATTAAAGTCCGGGAACTTAGTATGCATACCGGTATGCATACTGGCGTGAGTTTCAAGTTCCGGAAATTCAACTGAGTTTAGAAGGTATGCGTACCTGTTCGCATACTGGCAAACCCAAACTTAGTCCGGCCACTTAGGTATGCGTACCCGTTTGCATACTTGAGTAGGTTATGTTCTAAAACCGGTTTGTTCTTGAAGTAATACATTTATATAATAAGGAATGAAATCTTTTGCAAACCGTGGTTATAATGTTCATGAATTGATTCGAGTGAATCAGAATCGATTTTGCTTCAATTGTGTCTTGTATATTTCTATGAGAATATAAGCAATTGAACAACTCTAGAACTAGTTTCACTGGAGTCATTTGAACTAGTTATGGTTAAGATGAATATGGTGGATATGAAAGTGTTCATATGGCTAACTTCGGTTAAATATTGTTGAGCCAAAAAAGGTGTACACGTTCAGGTACGGTTACTCATATCTAAATGAAGTCACTTTTCGTTTGTGTGTAACAAGCTAAGTTCGATCTAATGGTTGAAAGATATTAGCTTGAGTCTAATCAGGTTTTCGTCTAACGGTGAATATTGCAAGCTTTGTTACCAAGGTAACATTGATTGCAAACCCTGATTTGAAGACTATATAAAGGAGAACTCTAGCAACTGGGAAACCTAATCCCCACACCTCATGTGTGACACTAGTTGCGACTAGAGTCGATTCTCCTTTAACCTTAGGTTTTTCCGAAACCCGGTAAGTTAACGACTTAAAGACTTCATTGGGATTGTGAAGCCAGACCCAACTATGTTCTCTGTAGTTGCGTGTTCTGATCTTGTTGTTTTCTAAGATTTGCTCGAGATTTAGTCTCCGATAGGCAAGATACTAAGTAGTCACAAACATCTTCGTCTCATCGTTTGTGATTCCACAATATCTTGTTTCGCTGCCGTATAATTAAGATTATTGTGAGGTGATTGATATTACTAGGTTGTTCTTCGGGAATATAAGTCCGGATTATCAATTGGTTCCTGTTCACCTTGATTTATAAAAATAGGGAACAAAACTCATAGGTATATCTGTGGGAGACAGATTTATCTATTCAATAGACTTTTCTGTGTGAGACAGATTGGTTTATCAAGTCTCCGACTTTGGGCCGTAACAACTTTTAGTTGTGGGTGAGATCAGCTAAGGTAATCAAGTGCGCAGAGTCCTGCTGAGATTCAGAGGCGTAAGGAACGCGATTGTACCTTGATCATTGGGAGATTGGTTAGGGCTCAACTGCATTCCAGTCTGAAGTTAACTTGGAGTAGGCTAGTGTCTGTAGCGGCTTAATACAATGTGGAGTTCAAATCTGGACTAGGTCCCAGGGTTTTTATGCATTTGCGGTTTCCTCGTTAATAAAATTTCTGGTATCAGTGTTATTTCTTTTCCGCATTATATTTTCTATATAATTGAAACATCACAGGTTGTGCGTAAGTTCAAACAGTTGTGAATCCAACCTTTGGTTGTTGATTAAATTGATTGACACTTGGATATTGGTTTTTGATACCGTCCAAGTTATTTCTTATATTCAATCGGGCTCGCAAATTCCTATTTGTTTGATTGCAGATTGAATTAAATAGAGATATAACTCTTGGATATACTTTTCTTAAGATTGAGCCTGACTGTCTAGTTGATTCTCTTGAAATTATATTGGAGTTAGTCCATACAGATTTCTAAGAGAAATATTGGGTGTGATTGTTAGACCCCCGCTTTTTCAATTGGTATCATAGCAGGCAAACACGTTTAAGACCTCATAAGTCTGTGTTTGTAGCGATCTGACTCTATGGACATAAGTGTTATCTCTATAAACGTACCACCAGTCTTCGATGGCTCGGATTACTTATGGTGGAAATTTTTTATGCGTGCCTTTCTTCAAGCGCGTGATTTTCAATCATGGGTTTATGTTGTTATTGGCTATAATCCTCCGGTTGTTACAGAAGGCGATGTAACTACTCCAAAGGATATCGGTGATTATGATGTTGTCGGGATTCTTGCCGCAAAGCAAAATTCTAATGGATTGAATGCAATCATCCTACCATTACCCCAGATCTTCGGCACCATGTGACTACGTGCACTCGGTCTAAATATGCGTGGGATATCTTTGACACCATATTTGAAGGGAATACCTGTGAAAAAGAATAATGCTCGTCTGAGCCTTAGGTGATAAAACCTAATTAATTATGAAGAGATGAGGGACCGACCAAGGGGTCATGAAACCGGCCCTGGTTGGTCACGAGATCGACTGACGATCATTCCATGAAATTCCAAGTTGTTTGGAAGGATTCTGTACCTAATACGTGCGATTGTGCAAATTAGGTCAAATTGTGAAAATGCGTGGGACCGGATCCTTGCAAGCCAAAGAGCCAACCTTGGTCGGTCAACGTAACATGCTCACGTCGCCAGAGTGTCCGTGTCTCAGTCCTGAGAATTTTGATATTTTTTGATGTGCGCTTGAGCAACATTTTGAGAAAATATGAAGAAATCAAGGATTTTGCTGAAACTGAGGAAACTTCATAAGATGAAGGAAATAATAATAATAAAATGAAGGAATCATGAAGTGTGGGACCGACTATGGCCAAGGCATGGCCGGACGGCCAATGAGCCCGGTCCCATGGCACTTTTTCTAATTTTATATTATTTTCATGATTTTAGGGAAATATCATGAAATCAAGGAGTTTGTTGAAACTAAGGAGTTTTCCTTGAAGTGAAGGAGTTTCCATGAAATAAAGGAAAAAAATAATATTAATGATAATAAAATAAGGGCGTGTGGGACCGGTTTGGGCATGGTCTGCCGGCTAGGGCCCGGTCCCGTGAGTTTTCCCTAATTTTATGTATTAGTTCCATGATTTGAAGGAAATATCATGAAATCAAGAAATTTCATGGGATGAAGGAAATAATAATAATAAAATAATAAGGAATGCAAGGTCTGGGACCGGCCACAACTAGGGCATGACCGGCCGGCTAGTAGGCTTGGTCCCGCGCACCTTTCCTAATTATTTATTATTTCCTTAATGCGAAAGAAACACCATAAAACTGAGGAGTTTCCTTGAAACGAAGGAATTTTGTTCAAATGAGAGAATTTTCATGAGATCAAGGAAAACAATAAAAATATGATAAAATATAAAACTGGGTGTGGGACTGGCCACGGCATGACCGGACGGCCGGTGGGCCCAGTTCCCCAGCGCCTTGATTAATATTTTATTATTTATTATTTTCTTCCTATTTTTGCATAGGTTCATCGTTCCTTCGTGTTTTGGAATGTTCGTTCGTGCATTCAGATGCTCGTTAATGCATTATTGTTGAGTACACTTGCACCATTTTGGTCGGGGCTTACTCGATAGTGGCTCAGATGCATGTGTGTTGAATATTTATTACTAACCCATGGAATTCTGCTGGGAAGACCCATGAATTGAAGTAACGAAATATTATGAAAAACCTAGAATATTTTCCAGGGATTCAGTTAATGAATCTAATGATTTAGGAATAATTAATTGAGGGCTCTATACTAGTACGATCGTCTAGGAGCATTAATTATTCAGGAATTGAGTGATATGAGCTTGTTAAAGCGTCATATTTCTTTTATATAGTCAGGGAAAACATTGTTACATCCTGAAGACGTTATTTCTCTATACTAGCAGGCAAGCTGTCTAGGAGACGTCCAATCTTTCGATTCTATATAGAAGTAATTACTGAAATTGCTCAGTATTCATGAGATATGCCGTTGCCTCAGCTGAGAGACTACACGTCTACATATACTCTGAGAGACAGTATTCTCAGTCAGAGATTCTTGTGGCATGAGCTTTCACGCTTTCGATACGAGACATGAGCCTTAATACTCATCTGATTGCTGGATCAGAAGCACATATAATTATGGGTTTACGATTTTAGCCCTTGTCGAAAATACACCATCTACAGTATGTAAACTTATCTCTTCTCCAAAGAAGTTAATTTCCAAAGATAAATGAATACGGTCTAAACAGTCTGTTAAACAGGGTTTTAAGAATTCTGTTCAAGAAGGTTATGGTGGACAGATCATTGTTCACCCCAGCACAACTTAATTGTGTTGTTAGTGTATCTTGTCTCATATGCCTGGTTCAAAAGAGACAAGAGTTTTCACACTTCAGGCTTAGAGATTTTTTTTTTCTTTCTCCTTTTAGTTTTGTTTTTTCGCCTGTTGGAATACTTGTTCATATCTAATTGATATTGAAAAAGGTTTCCCTGTCTGATTATTAAAAAGAGGGTTAAAATCGATAATGCTGCCTTCTTTAGGGTTGTGAGTTGTGCGTACGTGAATTGTTTTAGATGTATAAAGGTTCCGTAACCCTACATTCCTTTTTCCTTCTAAAAAAAAACTCTTTTTATCATAAGGGTGCTTGTTGAGCTTGAATTGTGAATTTCTCTCACAATCTCATACTTGTATGGAGACTCCAAGCATCATGTCTTCTGATGGAAAAGAGGTTAATATGATTTTTAAGCCATCAATCATGAAGGAAAAATATATATCTCCGGTACCCTCTTTCTTGAAAAGAAAAAGGAGGAATGTGAGGAAACCAAGGGTTGTCCCTTCAAATCTTCAGAAGTTTTCTGGTGTTCTTGAAGAGTTGAAGGAAACAAGAAAGGAGATACTGCAAATAAAGGCTATTGTTTTTAGGACTCTTGAAATTCAGAAGGCCCTGGTTTGGCATCAGTCAAGAAGGTTTGTTGAAATTGACTCCTATCTTCATGAACCTTATGTTCCAATGACTGTTGACAACAAGGAGTTCGGGGACGATAAAGAATTTTTCAAAAGGTCTTAATGTCTAGGAAACTTCTTATGAGAATTTATTCTTGTGTTTTTAGAAGGATAACTAGGGTTTGGAATAACAATTATTGTGAGTACACATATCTATTTCCAACGATTTTCATCTTGCAATGTTTTTAGATTATTTATTTAAATACTAAAGTTTATTTGGAAGATGATTTTGCAGTATTAATCTTTATTGGTTTTATATATTGCAAAAAACTGTTATGGGATATGTGTGTTTATGTCCGTGAACTATGATTATCCCATATATGTCAAAAGTTAAGCCTATTATGTCATTATGCAAATACTGATGGAAGATAGGATGAAATTTTGATTGCAAAGATTAAATCTATTATATGTCTTTATGCAAATACTGATGAAAAATAGAATGAATCTTTGAATATTCCGCAGTATTGATCTTTTCGTGATCCACTTCTATGTGAAAGTACTGTGCGGATCCGTAAGTTCTCTTATGTTGAGCATTTCCGATTAAATTAATCATGGGTTCTCTTGTGGTTAATTTAATTGCGATTTCTGGATACAAATTCATGTAATTTGTTAATGTCCAAAGAAATCCTTCTTTTCTTGTAAAAGTAAGGTCGGTCTTGTTGTTCTTTCGGGAATGACATTTTATGGGGGAGAGTTCTTAATTGAACTTGTGCTTAATTGCCAAATATTTGTGGGGAGTGCGGTTGTGGAATATTGTAGGAGTTTTCTTGTATCTTTATAAACTCCTTGATGAATACATAAGTTTCGACTATGTGAAATCATTGAAACAAAGTTGATATGTTCTCTTTTAGTCATGAAGTATCTCTATGAGAATTTCATTATGATCCCACTAGTTTTCGTACCTTTGCCAATTTATATTGATAAAAAGGGGAGAATTAATGTGTAGTTCACACTACAAATACATATGCTTACGGATTATTATGTAAGGGGGAGTGGTTTTCATTATGAGGAAGCATTGACTAAGGGGGAATGATACATATCACCATAGTATTGTTGTCAAAGTTGTGATACAGTTGGACTTTGATGCAGTGTAATAATACTATGATACTGTATAACAATGATTGACAGTTACTGTTTTCTCATTGTTATAGTTACAGATCTTCAAAACTATGATGCTGAGTTGAACACGTTCAGAATCACTGGAGTACTTGGAAGTAACGAAGATTTCGAGTAATGTTGAAGAACCAAGGAAATCAAGCATTTGAATGAGAAGCTACAAAGTTTATTTATTTTGTAATCCATATGTATTGATAGTTTTGTCATTAAAATTGACAAAGGGGGAGATTGATAGAGCACTGCTCGGTCAAACTCACAAGCTTTGCTATATCAATTTTGTTTGTCAAGTTTAGTTTCCAAAACTATAAGTCTTGATTTCTAATATACTTTTAGCTAAGTCTCGGATTATGATAGAAAGTGCAGTTGAGCTTTAGACTTCACGACGTTCATTAATTTAAGATGAAAAACTACTAAGGGGAGCTTGTGGAACTTCATCGACAAAAGTTATGTGGAGACTTGAACTCATCTATCACTCAAAAGTATATCTACTCTATCTCCTATTTGAGACAAATGTCGTATAGCTATATAGACTTCAATTATACACATTTGATATTTCGAGCTGAGTTTAACTCGCTTACATATTTCTCGAAAAATGTGTTGGTAAGCTTTCGCTTTAACCAAGTTCATCTTATATTCTTGACGAAATTCAAAAGATGATCATGTGAAATTCGCCTTGTAACATCTTACATGATTTGTGTGAGACAATCATTTGATGTAGACTCGGAATGTTTCATATTTATCATTCGATCACTTGAAAATTGCTATGAAGCTAATAGTTTGTGTGAGACAGCTATTGTCGTCTTCTAAGAAGGTTTCAATGATTGAAACGGGTTTTTGGAAAAATTAACCATGATTGGATATAGCACAATATGCGTACTTGTATGCTAACTGTTGCAAGTTATTCTAAGTCCGGGAACCATAGTATGCATACGCGTATGCGTACTGGTTGGTTAATGAAAGTCCGGGAACTTAGTATGCAATACCGGTATGCGTACTGGCGTGAGTTTCAAGTTCCGGAAATTCAACTGAGCTTGGAAGGTATGCGTACCCGTTCTCATACTGGCGAACCAAAACTTAGTCCGGCCACTTAGGTATGCGTACCCATTTGCATACTCGAGTAGGTTATGTTCTAAAATCGGTTTGTTTATGAACTAATACATTTATATAATAAGGAATGCAATCTTTTGCAAACCGTGGCTATAATGTTCATGAATTGATTCGAGTGAATCAAAATCGATTTTGCTTCAGTTGTGTCTTGTATACTTCTATGAGAACATAAGCAATTGAACAACTATAGAACTAGTTTCATTTGTGTAGTTGCAAGAAATCCTACACTACACCCCTCATATGATTTCATTATTACTCAACTCATTTTTAGGTTTACACTCTTAATTTTATTGATCAATCTTTGAATGTTCTTACAAGAAAATATAAAGGAATCAAGAATGACCTCTGCTCTAGACTTTCTCTCTCCTATTTACTTGTTTCTTACTCAAAAAGATCTCTCTCCTTTCTTTACAACCTCAACGACTATTTATAAGGAAATACATAGTGGATGACAGCTAATCTGTCATTTATTTTCGGGTATGGTTTGCGACATTCTCGCAACCTTACAAATGTTAATTTCGCAAACTTTCTAATTTTCGCAGAACTATCACATCTTTCTCGTGATTCTAGCTGACGTCGTTTATCGTATCATTTCTGAAATTGTTCTGCGACGATGTTGTGTTGTGTAGTTGATAATTTCGCTGAGACATTATCGTTGCGAGATTCTGATCCTACATCTCGCCTCTTCTCATATCTTCTCTACAAAGTAGAGAATGATGTGAGAAATGCCGCAGCTGTTCATCTCTTCATATTTTGCATTTATCACACGTATTCTTTCTTCCATCTGTTTCTTGACACGTCTTCTGTAACCGCTGCTTTTCAACCGCTCACATCTTTTCGTCTTAATGATGTTTATTTCTTCGAGTAAAAAAAAAATATCCTTTATATACTCTTCTTACTCTTCTTTCCACTTTCTTTTTACTTTCTCTTCTATTTTTATTCTCTCATCTCTGCAACTCTGTTATTCTTCTGCAAGTTCTGCTACTGTTTTTTACCCTTCAATCTTCTTACTTTTTATTCATTCCCATACTCTATATTCAAATATGTCTCCAAGTGGTGATAGACATGAGAAGAATTTAAAATATGTCCAAAAAGATCTTGCTGATAAAGGTTTCACACTCTCTACCATTCCTGGTGAAATTGCCAAATCAATTCTTTCTGTCAAACTTTTCTCTGATCAGTACTGTGATGATCAATCAATCATAATTTCACTAGGTCAAATTCTCGCAGGTCTCCCTATTCCTCTTTATGACCCAGATCTTCCTTTATTCTATGAACTTCTCGCTTACTCGGGATTTTCGCGAGCTATCTTCCAACTGAGTGGGGACTGCATCCGTTTGATGCTAGCGTTCGCTAACCGTGGTGCTGGTAAAGGATCTCTGTACTCCAAAGAACTTAGGGATCCTAAATTCGCAGACCTAGAGATAATTGCTGAGAAATACACAGTAGCGAGTTTCTTTGAGAACTATGAACTTATCTCCATGAAGAAAGAGAACACTCGCTGGGGTATTCACTTAAAAAGGAAAGATAACATTGATGAAGCTAAAATTCTCATGCAAGATATTGACTGGCATTCAAGTAAAAACACAACTCCTCGCCAATCCAAAGATGATAAATGGTGTGTTTTTCCTTTAATGCTAAAAGGGCCTTACATTGCTAGGTCAAATGTTCTTCCTGCGAATCTCGCTGCTTATCAACCTTGGGTTTTCTCTTGGCCCGAGAAGGATAAAAAGGTATGTTTCTTCCCATTTAGCTCACTTTATATTTCTTTATTTGTTTTTATTATTTTGTTCGCTAACTCTTGCGAAATTCTGCAGATCCAAAAATTGAAAGATAGTTATAACAGGATTGGGAAAGCTAGTACTCTGTTAGCTCTTCGCTCATACACAGATGAGGTAAGAAATTTTCTCTTATGATTTTAAACTGTATATTGTTGCTTCCGTTTCTTATTTCTATCTGTGTGTGTAGATTATTGCTGAAATAGAAGAACCTGCTGATGTTGCGAAGACTGGTGATAAAGGTAAAGGTGCTCTTCGCAGAGAAAAATCAACTGCTCCTCCTTCAAAGAAAAGGAAAGTCCGTTCTTCTTCCCCTTCAAATGTTCCTCCTCAAGAAAATTCCGAAAGTGACAAGGATGATGAGGACAATGATGATTTTGCCGCGAGTGAATATTTTCCCCCTGAATCTTCTATGGCTAAGCTCTCTGGTATCTTTTCTGATTCTCTTCAAGGAATGGGAGATAGCCAATTCGCCAACACCTGCAAGGCTCTCGCTACACTTTTCGATGTCCCTTTGCTGGATGGTGATAGTTATCTTCGTGGAGTTTCTAGATCAATGACTCCCGACTTCTTGCATTCCCTCAATAATTTGGTATATTTTTATCCTTTTATTTCTTCATTGTCATAACTCAAAATTTCTTTCTATATTAATATTTTTTATATTTTCTCGCAGGATGGAAAAACTTCTTTCGCTGTTGCCTCGTATCTAGAGAGGAGACGCGAAAATCTTGAGAAGAAGCATCTTCAATTTCGCACAAAGAACGAAGAATTGGAAGCTGAAGTTAAGGGTCTTCGCGAAAAAAATAGACAATTAGAAATTGATTCTTCTTTGTTTAAGAACAAAATATCTAGTCTTCAGCAAGCTAATAATCAGCTTTACGGTATGTTACTTTTCTCTTTTCCCTTCATTCATTCATCCTGTTGTTTTATCTTATTTAAATGATACTTTTTGCAGACATTTATGGTCTTTCTGATGAAGCTACCCTTCTTCGTTCATTTCCTAATGCCTTGGATAATGTGATACCCTTCTTGAGCGTTTTAAAAATTCCTTAAATAGTTTCTCAAATGATAGAATTTCATCTCTTTCTCTAAATGAGCTTAGATCCAAATTTCGCCTCTTAGAGATTGACCATAGATCTAGTTTAGGCTTAGCCAACCGATTTAAGCGTCTCCTTCTTGATTCTAAAGATAAAACCAATGAGTTAAGAACCAAAATTAGCAGTCTCATAGATGATAAGGATCGCATCTCTGATCAAGGTGCTAAGGCTTTGGCGAAATTCCAAGAGACTCTTTTTGAAGTTCAACTTGAACGAGATGAAGCTAACCGCAAGAACATCGAACTCTACGAAAGGGAAAATCAAATTCGCTCTCGTCTTCTTATAAGTAATGAGGATGAATTTGTTTGGGATGCGAAAATCTTAGACGATGCTAGAAAAGATTTAGGTGTAAATGTTAGTCTCCAAGTTGAGCATACAGCCTTGATTAGAGATATGATTTCTGATAGAGAATGTTACTAACTGCTCTTCTTTACTAATTTTTTGCTTCTTATGAATTTTCATCAAGTTAATAATTGATTGTCTTTTGCTCGCAGATTGAGGAACTCGAAGCTGAAAAGGAGGAGCTCGCAAAGAATTTTTCTTCTCGCAACGTCAAGTATTCTAGATTAAAGAATCAAATCAAGATCACTGTTGCGAATTTTAAGAATGATGCTATGCATTTTCGCAATCAAACTATCCAAACGGTTTGTGACGATCATAATATCCCTCATTCTGATTATCCTTGTCTCTTGGAAGAGATCCCACAGAATACTCCCAGTCTGAGTATTTCTGATAGCGAAGCTGATGATGAAGAATTTGATGGTGATGAAGGTTCTGATGGTGATGAAGATTCTGACGCAGACGAAGAAGGGAACAAGTCTGATGAAGATAATGAAGGATCAACTAAGAAGTAGTCTTTGTTTCTTTCTTTAATTCACTGTAATACTTGTACATTTATTCCTTCTTTCTGTATATTTGTGTTTCTTTCATTTTGACCTGCATTCATTAAAACAATTTTTCCTTGGAACACAGTTAGTCAATATAATCATTAATTTTTGAATCTCTGTGTAAATCTATCATATGGAAACAAATAACATTTTCTAATTTCATTCATTCCCATACTTGCCTCTGTTATTTGTATCCAAATGAGAGATTTTATAAATTTTTCTTATTTTATGCCTCAATTTCGCAGTTAATTATGTATAACTTCGCAATCTTATGCGAAGTGAATTTTGATTATTTCAAAATCTCATTCCTGTGTGGTTTTATTTTTCCTTCCTAATTAAAGGTCTTATTATGCCACCTCTTGTCATTGCGACAAAATCGCAGGACGTCCTTGCACTTTCATGCAAAAACCCATTGATCTTGCCTTAACTTTTTCTTTTGTATTATGGCCTCTTCAGGAATGTTGCGAAAATATGACAGGACTAAATATTCTTTCGAAAATAAAGCCCCATGACATTGCCGTCTTGCGACGAAATCGCAGGACGTCTTCGCACTTTCATGCGAAAACCCCTTGATATCGTTTTATCTTTTTCTTTTGTATTATTTCCTCTTCAGGATTGTTGCACAAATTTGACAAGCCTTAATACCCTTGCGAATAAAAATCCTCATGACATTTGCGTCTTAAGACACTTATCAGCTCCGTAATGGAGGGTGCCGCCCTTATCTCCCCCCTGGTTGCCCCTTCAAGGAGGCGTACTTCTACCATACAAGGTTAGATCCTCTCATCCAGTCTTAACAACAACCAGTTATTTTCGCAGCCTCTTATCCATTTTACCTATAGGGCTTATGGTTACGAGACTGCACCCTAAGTGGGGTTTTCTTCAGGCCGAGTGCAGTATAAGCCAAGACTTGTCAAGAATGGCAAGGTGCGCTTCAAACGCCATTGGCACTCTTGACTCAACCGTGTACCTCGTCACCTTGATCAGATCTGCACTCCTTGGGAGAGTCCTTATTACCTTAGTCGCCCAACCTAAGTCATATGCTTAAGCTGAGAATCCAAGGTGCCTCTCCCGGATGGGTTTATTGACCCCAAATCTCCATGACTCAAGTTCCGGTGGCGGTGTAGCCTTTACCTGAGCCATGCAAGAGGTACCCCCTTATATGACGTACTTTAGGTCTTACATTTGCCTCTTGCGAAATTGCATTCGCGAACTAGGGTGTACGCCATAAAGGTTTGCCCCTTTCTCTTTTGTCATTTTTCTCTGATTGTCTTCTGTAAAATTCATTATCTCTGCCAGAGTCTCGCACATCATCATATTGTATTTGGATTTCTCAATCTCAATTTTGTAATTCGATAAAATGTATTTTTGAGAATTTTACTTATTGCGAGAGTGTCGCAACAACTTAATCATTCATACATTTCTTGTTTTTATTACCTTTGCCATCCTCTGCTTCTTTATTATTTTCTGCTACTGCTTCCTTGGTAGTGGTATGTTCATCATTTTTATTCTGAGCTAGCATTAGTTTCGCAACACCTCTTCTTCTTTTCTTTCGATTTCATCCACCATCAACCTCTCACTTATCTGTGTATCTTTGATTTTGTGTCGCCAGTTTTCCTTCTTGTTTGCTCTTCCTTCGCAAGATTCTATCTCAGTTTCGTAACACCTCTTTCCTTCAATCCAATCTCCCTTTATGATTCCTACACCACTGGGGTGAGGGAATTTGATGCATTGGTGGATAGTTGAAGCTACACCTAGAATCCCATGTAGCCAAGGTCGACCAATTAACGCATTGTAGGGTGATTCTACATCAACGACACATAATAAGATTTCAGAAGATATTCCCTTCAGTGTAATTCGCATAGTAACCTCCCCTTTAGGCTTGTTAGCAGTACCATTAAAACCATATATCTTATATATTGATGGTATAAGATCATCATCTCTTCCTCCCATAGTTTTATAAGTATGATAAAATAAGATGTTCACAGAGCTTCCAGTATCGATTAGAATTCTATTAATTGCCCATGAATCTTCAGCTTCATCATCCTCATCTTCTTTCGGTTTTGGATTAATTTCTAATTTTACTACCAATGGATTATCATGCACCTCTTCTGCTTCGGGAATTTCTTCTGCGGTAAAAGAAATGATATGTTTCTGCCATTCCTCTAGTGGCGAGATTTTCGCAATATTCATAATTTCTCTTCCATCGTTATCTCTTGCGAACACTCTACTCAAAACATTATCATGAAAGTCTTTTATTGTCTTATATGAATATACGATAGAGTGACAGAATAGATTTTTTTCTTTTTCACCAACTTCTATGAAGAATGTTTCATTCTTTTTCATCGTGTTCACTTTGTGATGCTCTGGTGGTGGTGGCAGTGGTTGAGATTGTGGATGCCCTACCAAAAAGTGGTTTAATTTTTCTTGATCTATCATTCTCAAAATAATTCTTTTTACATTTCTGCAATCATTTGTTGTATGTCCATGAAAATGATGATAAGAACAAAACTCATGGCTTCTGTGGTTTGGAGGTGGTTCCGTTCCCATGTTCCATGGTGTTGGTATATTCTCCATCAAAATTATAGCTTCCCATATTTTCTCCACACTTGCATTTAGAGGTGGCATCTTGATTTCTTCCCATACTACCTTGTGACCTCCTTGTCCTCTATTATAGTTTTGTCTTTGACCTCCATAAGTTTCTTGTGGTTGATCGAGTCTTTGAATCTTGTTATTTCCACCACAATTGTAGAAATTTCTTTCTCTTTCATACTCCACTTGATCTCGGCTTCCCATAGCCACTAGTTTCTGTTGACTGTTACCCGTCACCTTCTCTTGTTGTACTTGCGAAGTATTCGCTACTGTATTTATTATCTTGGGTAATAAACTCCATTCAATGTTTATGAGTTGGTGTTCGCAACTGGATATGATTCCATTTCGTTTTTCCTTTCCTCTAGAGCAATGTATTCTTCTTGAAGTTCTCGCAATTCAGTCATTGTGATCGTATTCCTGACTCTGAAAATTTGGACATACAATAGGTTTGTTGCAAACATAGCATTGATAAATGATAATATAAGATATCTCTCATCTACACGGCCAGCCATTTCGCTACACATAGTTTTCCATATTTTAGTCAGGTGTTTCAAACTTTCGCCAATCCTCTGTTTTAATCCAAACACATCTATTATACTAGGTCGCGAAGAATTATTACTTATATATGCCCCTAAGAATGTAGTCTGAAAATGATTGAAGGATGTTATTGTGTTCTTTGGTAGACCTTCAAACCATTTTAACGCCTCTCCTGTTAAGCTGGATGCGAAATATTTGCACAATACGGCATCATGATTTTCCTATTGTAACATGCACCTCACATAGGCTTTAATGTGTTGAATTGCACAAGTTGTTCCATCAAAAATGATGGTTAATGCGGGCAAATTGCATTTCGGTGGTATTCCTCCTAATTGTACTCCCTTGTAAATGAAGTTTTCGCAGCTTCTTCTATTGCTTCATCAAACTGTCTTCTGCCTACTTCTCCTCTATTATTTAGCATTCCTCTCATTTCTTCTAATTCTTTCAAGATTTGTTTATTTACACCTGAATTTTGGTCCATTGGTCTTATTAATTTCGCCTCTCTTATTTTGCGTTCATGTCTTTCTTCTCTCGCGAAATTTTGCATTTCTTCTTCATTATTCTCATCTCGTCTTCTTCTGCGAGTTTGTTTCATCTCTATCTTGAATTCGCAAATGATTATGTCTCTCATTTTACCCTTCATGATTTTGTTCATTCCTTATCAATTCCATTCGCTGTCTTTCAGCCATCCTTTGTACTCTATCATACTCTTCATTGAGATTACCGTTATTCCGGTTTTTTGTACGCCTTCTTTCTCGATTGTCGTGATTGTTCTGGCGAATTGTCTCCTGAACCTCTTGTTCTTCCATTTCCGCTCTCAATCTTTCACATTCGCAGATTAAACGTGCTTGTTCAGCATAATGTCTTTCAATTTCTTCTTCAATCGTCTGTTGATTTCTTTGAGTTTCTCTGTCATGTAAAATTCTTCTTCCTTCCTCTCGATTTCCTTCGCCATCTTGGTCATTTCGTCCCTGACGTTGTCCGTTCTCTTGATTTCCACCATTTTTCCCATCATCAAAAGTTTCATTTTGTGGAACGTAAAGATCATCAGCTCTTTCTCTATTTTCGCGATATTCTTCATTAAGATTTGATATTTCTTCTTGAATATTGTTTCCAGCATTGAATGTGGGTGAGTTTCGTCTCATTTCTCTTCTAGTAGATCTTGAATATGATTTTATAATACTTCTCGATCTTCTATTCTGTAGTCTTATATTCTCCATCCTTAATTCGTGATTTTTCCTTGTTAGATTTGCACGTTCTTCTGCCTCAGCTCTTCTTTCTTCATGTATTCTTCGTCTCAACGTTTCTAACGCTCCAATTTCCTCATCTCCATGAATTATTCCTTCATCTGCTTCTTGATTTCTCTCTACCTGTCTATGGTTTCTGTTTTGTTGCTCTTCTTCTACTTCTTCTGCCGAATTTGATTGCCAAGTGTGTATACTCACCCTATCATAATCTGTATTCCTTCCTTGTACTAGTGTTTGTTGAATTGGTGGTTGAATTTGATTTTCTCCATTATTTCTCATTCTAGTAGATTCTCCCATTTCACTTCTTTCTCTTCCAGCAATTCTCTTGCTTCTTCTAACAGTGGTTGGTTGTTCTGATGTATTTCTTCTTCTAGCCATTTCTTCAATGTTAACAATATTGCAAGACATTATGTAAAATTCTTAATAAATCACTCTAAATCTTCACAAATCTCAATATTAATCTTCAATTTTTTCTAGAATAATCTTCAATACCTCCCTGTTTCTAGCGCCATTATGTAGTTGCACGAAATCCTACACTACACCCCTCATATGATTTCATTATTACTCAACTCATTTTTAGGTTTATACTCTTAATTTTATTGATCAATCTTTGAATATTCTTATAAGAAAAGATAAAGGAATCAAGAATGACCTTTGCTCTGGACTTTCTCTCTCCTATTTACTTGTTTCTTACTCAAAAAGATCACTCTCCTTTCTTTACAACTTGAACGACTATTTATAAGGAAATACATAGTGGATGACAGTTAATCTGTCCTTTATTTTCTGGTATGGTTTGCGACATTCTCGCAACCTTACAAATGTTAATTTCGCAAGCTTTCTAATTTTCGCAGAACTATCACATCTTTCTCATGATTCTAGCTGACGTCGTTTATCGTATCATTTCTGAAATTATTCTGCGACGCTGTTGTGTTGTGTAGTTGATAATTTCGCTGAGACATTATCGTTGCGAGATTCTGATCCTACAATTTGAGTTATTTGAACTAGTTATGGTTAAGATGAATATGGTGGATATGAAAGTGTTCATATGGCTAACTTCGGTTAAATATTGTTGAGCCAACAAAGGTGTACACGTTTAGGTACGGTTACTCATATATAAATGAAGTCACTTTTCATTTGTGTGTAACAAGCTAAGTTCGATCTAACGGTTGAAAGATATTAACTTGAGTCTAATCAGGTTTTCATCTAACGGTGAATATTGAATGCTTTGTTACCAAGGTAACATTGATTGCAAAGCCTCATTTGAAGACTATATAAAGGAAAACTCTAACAACTGGGAAACCTAATCCCCACACCTCCTGTGTGATACTAACACCCGCTCTTTTCAACTTGGTCGTTTAGTGCTGAACATAAGACACTTTACAGAGCCTCACAGTAATACATAAAATATGGATCAGGGAATATCAACACTACGGAATACACAAGGATTCATTCTATTTTACATCACTATTCGCATAACGATATTCAATAGACATAATCCTTGCAAACAAAAGATTTTAACTTATCTTCCATCAATAATTGACATAAAAGGTTTAACTTTTGTATTTGTCAAAAGTCTATTCATTCTTTTATCAACATATGCATATCGACATACGAAAGACTTTACTTTTGACAAAGTATGGGACAATCATAGTTCACGGACGCAAACACACATATCCCATAACAATATTGCAATATATAAAACCATAAAGATTAATACTGCAAAAATCATCTTCCAAAAAAATTTAGAATTTAAACCAATAAATCTAAAAACATGAAGATGAAAACGTTGGGCATGGCTATGTGTAATCACAATAATGGCTATTCCAAACTCTAGTTATTCTTCTAACAAAAACAAGAAAAAGAAGATTTACTAGGCAAATAAAAGAAATCAACAAGCTAAGGAACAAAAGCAGACTCCAGTGTCATGGCCGAACATGAACTAATGGCCAAATAGACGGTTTAGGATCCTCACGAGTCTTGGCGTCTTTGAGATTGTGATTAGCAGCATCCATTGCATCTTCAGAGAAGATATTATCTTTGTGAAGATCATTCATGTGAGATTTTATGAGACCAAGGTCAGCTGAAACCTTTTTCAACTCAGTTTTCAACACATCAAGACTTTTCAGAGTATCAAAAAGCTGTAGTTTTGCTTCCTCAAAATACTTAAGAAAGTCATGGACCACTTCAGCAGAAATCATATCCTCCTTCTAAAAAATCCTCGTGATTATATGCATATTAACATGAGGCATTAGGATGATCATCTTCTACCAGGGTTCTTTTCTTCCTCCCTTTAGACTCGAAACCAATACCTTTGTCAAGAAAGCCTCTAGAAAAACCACAAGCTCGTGAAGAGGAAGACATTCTTGACAAACCAAAATAACCTGGAGTACGCAAACGTGACTAAGATGTTTGATATTTATATGGTTTCTTACGGAAGAAGAACTTTAGGGTTACTAAGAATTGATTCACATTAGTAACAGGGGTACCCGTACGAACACAACCCGACCCAAGGAAGAAAAGAAACCTTTAAGGCAAAAAGTCTTTTTGCTACATGAAAATGGATCAATAAATTCCATACCATAGGAGTAATTTAGAGCACAAGTGTAGCAGACACATATAAAAAAAGAGAGAAACGATACTAGATACACAAATACTATTTAGGCATTATTGTCTGCAGACACTAGTTTAGCTATAAACGATAAGAGGATAGCTCAACTAAGCAGAACACCAAAACGCCACAGTATACCTAATTTTTACACATCTTGCTCAACAAGATTTTTATGAACAAGTTCTTAACCCTTGTGATTAATTAGTACAAGTATGATCTCTGAGCTCATTAAAAGAACTGTGTTTATGACCGAGTCTCTTTTTCCTTCTGAATCTAGAAAGGGATCCCTTTTGATGTGAGAAATTATCATAAAACTTACTGTCATCAAAATACGAAACATAGTTTGAGTTCTTACCAGAAGAATTTTGACTTGAGGAGGATGACAACCTGTCGACAATTTCTTTATACCCTTCAATTATCTCCATCAGGTCATTTCTCATGTCATTAATTTTTTCCTTTTCTCCTGGGATTTCGTTCACATCAAGGGAAATGTTGTTTCCAGAAGAAACGACTTGATCTTTCCTTACACGATTCTAGTTAAGACTTCTAATCTGCTTTAAAGCATTTGAGGAACTCATTGAACTGACCTTCCTGGTAATATACACGGGATAAGTACAAAAACCAACTGGTTTAGACATACGAATGTCAGTCACACCTTTGAGAATTAAGTCTAAGGTGTGTTGAAGTTGAACCAAGGAAGTTTTATTCAACCTAGAGTTTCTCTTTTGTTTAGCAGAGATTTTTGCATCGCAAAAGAGGCAAACTTTCTGATCACAAGAGTGATTAGACAAGGTAGTCTTAACAACTTCGTTAGGAGATTTCTTCCTTCCATGTTATGTGGAACATCCTTGATCAATGGGAAATTCAGACACATTCTTTTTTGACATGAAGGGATTCTGATTTTACTTCTGGAGCTGGAACGTTTTCAGGCGTAGCAGAAGTACTTGGTATATTAGACTGCTTAGAGCATCCTTGAATAGAGAGTTTACTCAAGCGATGTTCTATTTCCAAAGAATCATTTTTGAGGCTTGCCTCGAGAATCATACGTGAAGAGTGTTCTTCAGTATTTTCTTTGAAATTGCAGTCCCTTATTCCACCAAGCAGAACATCGACATGGTTTTTTAACCAATTAAATCTATCAACTTGGATTCTAGCAAGATTTAGAATCAAGATACTCTCTTCAGCTGTTTCCTGTTCATTTAGAGAGATAGACTCTTTTGAAGGGTAATCGGAAATACTCATGTCGGAGCCTGTCTGTCTAGTTTGAACACAAGGTTCGTATATATTCGAGACTGAAGAACCTTTCTCTTTAATAGAATTAGACAAGACAGAGCCCTTATTTCTGGTGACGCCTTTATTAGAGATAGTACTCTTGTCCATAGAGTCATATCTCTACAAACACAGACTTGTAAGGTCTTGGACGTGTTTGCCTGCTCTGATACCAATTGAAAAAGTGGGGGTACAATAACCACACCCAATATTTCTCTTAGCAATCTGTATGGACAAACTCCAATATACTTTCTAGAGAATCAACTAGACAGTCAGACTCAATCTAGATAAAAAGTATATCAATGAGTTTATATCTCAATCTCTCGATTTGATATATACTCAAGCAAATAGAAATCTGCGAGTCTTTATCAAATACTAGAGAGATAACTTGGATGGTACCAAAGACCAATATCCAAGTGTCAACCAATTTAAATCAACAACCAAAAGGTCAGATATTCTAATTGATTGAACAACGCACAACCTGTGATATTTCAATTATATAACAAAATATAACGCGGAAAAGAAATAACACAGACACCAGAATTTTGTTAACGAGGAAACCGCAAATGCAGAAAAACCCCGGGACCTAGTCCAGATTGAACACACACTGTATTAAGCTGCTACAGACACTAGCCTACTCCAAATTAACTTCGGTCTGGACTGTAGTTGAACCCCAATAAATCTCACACTAATATAAGGCACATTTATGCTCATACGTCTCTGATCCCACCAGGATGCTACGTACTTGATTCCCTTAAATGATCTCACCCACAACTAAGAGTTGTTACGACCCAAAGTCGAAGACTTTAATAAAAAAATTTGTATCACACAGATAAGTCTACGGTAATAGATAAATCCGTCTCCCACGAATATACCTATGAGTTTTGTTCCGTTTTTTGATAAATCAAGGTGAACAGGAACCAATTGATAAACCAGACTTATATTCCCGAAGAACAGCCTAGTATTATCAATCACCTCACAATAATCTTAATCAACGCAGCGAAAAAGATATTGCGGAGTCACAAACGATGAGACGAAGTGTTTGTGATTTCTTTTATATCTTGCCTATCGAAGATATCAATCTCAAGCCAATTATTATAATTGTACTCGTACGATAGAAACAACAAGATCAGATCACACAACTACAAGAAAGTAGTATCGGCCTGGCTTCACAATCCCAATGAAGTCTTTAAGTCATTAACCTGGTTTAGAAGAAGAAACCAAAGGTTAAAGGAGAATCCACTCTAGCTTAGCACAACTAGTATCACACAAAAGGTATGGGGATTAGGTTTCCCAGTTGCTAGAGTTCTCCCTTATATAGTCTTTCAAATCAGGGTTTGCAATCAATGTTAGCTTGGTAACAAAGCATTCAATATCCACCGTTAGATGAAAACCTAATTAGATTCAAGCTAATATCTTTCAACTGTTAGATCGAAAACTAACTTGTTACACACAAATGAAATGCATGTTTCTAGGTTTGTGTAACCGTACCCAAACTTATACATTTGTTGGTTCAACAATAGTCAACCAAATGGTTAGCCATATGATCACTTTCATATCAACCATATTCTTCTTCACCACAACTAGTTCAAGTGACTCAAATGAACTAGTTAGAGAGTTGTTCAATTGCAAGGAAATCTTATGTAACTACACAAGACACAATTGAATCAAAAACGATTTGATTCACTCGAATCGGTTCATGAACTATATAGCCACGGTTTGCAATTTGCATTCCTTAGTTTATATAAGAATAAGTTCACAAACATCGTTTTTAGATATAACCTACTTGGGTTCGCGGACTTAAGTTCCCGGACGGAGTTCACAAACTCCAGCAGAATTTCTCGGGACGAGAACTTCCGCCAGTTCGCGGACTGTGTTCGCGGACTTGGCTCACGCCACCATGCCGGTTCTATTGATCAACAAAGTTCGCAAACTTCGGTTCAAGGAATAAGGACTTATACATATTTTTGTTTCCACAACAATGCTTATATCCTCCAATGGTTATATAATCTAAACTCTCATTTCAATCATTTGAAACATTCTTAGAGGATGTTGATATTCTATGGTTGTTATTCACAAACTATTTTTCGTCAATGTAAGCAATTTTCAAAGTAATTGAAACTTGTCATGACTTTCGTCACTAGGTAAAGATGAACTTGGATAAAGCGAAAGCTTGCCAACACATATTTCGAGAAATAAATAGGCGAGATAAACTCGGCTCGAAATAGCAAATGTGTATAATCTAAGTCTATATAGCAAAACGACTTTTGTCTCAAGATAGGAGATAAATAGATTTTGAGTGATAGATAAGTTCAAGTCTCCACATACCTTTTAGTCGATGAAGATCCACCGGTTCCTTGAGTAGTCCTTCGTCTTGTATGATGATTTCCATGGAGTTCTTGAGCTCAACTACATTTTCTATCCTAGTCTGAGACCTTAGCTATAATAGACTAGAAATCAAGACTTATAGTTTTGATCACTAACATTGACAAACATGCTTGATATAGCAACGCATGCGAGTTCGACCGAGCAATGCTCTAACACTAGGGAACATAGCATAGGAAAAATACTCAATAAACCATACATTTAAGAAATAATGCAGGCGAGAGTTTACAGAATGTTTGGGATTGTTGCTACATGCACCATTCTGAATAAATATACTGAATTGCTCAGTACATGTATGAGTAGAAAGGCCCGGGCACTCATTACTTTTAAATGGCTCAATCTTTTTGCAGAGGCGCATTAAATAAAGGGTTTTACAATTTTAACCCTGAACTAAAAACCACCATCAACATTAAGTCCCCTGCTTAGTACGTAACAGTGACATTGTTGCGGGGTAAGCACTAGATGGTGACAAATAAAGATAAAACTTATGAGGCAAAGTAGACAGGTGTTACCAGTATAAAGGTCGGCTCAGTCTTTGAGAAAGATACGTTTAATGAAGTACCAAAGCGCGTCATCCTCCTGGCACACGTAAGTGATCTTTGGGTAGATAAATCAATATCCCGCATCTTAGGATTTTTACGCGGCAGGTCGAGAGTCCTTTCTTTTCCGGGATCTTATTATGTGTAATATAAAAAGGAGTACTTGAACCTTCCTTCCATACTGATCGGCAAAGAGTTGCGCTCATCTTCTTTCCAGGTATGGCTTCATATCTTCTTGTAGTTTCTTTTTGTTTTTTACCACGTAGATTGTTGATATAAGCGTAATACTTCTCTGTAGTATATGATGGAAACTCCTGGTGATGATTATTCATATAATTCTCCAGAGAAGAGCTTCGAAGTTGACAAACCGGTTTCTGCGTTTGAGGAAGTATTAGGTAAAATTGATCCTCTGTTTCGTGAAGCTGGTCGTGCCATACAAGGAATGCCTCTCACACATTTAAGCATCGCTTGGGGGCGTGTTCAAGCTTTCTTGGCTTCGGTTGACATGGTGGAGAATTGGAGACGTGATGAAGCGTCTCAACCAACGAGCGCCAGGGCCGAAAGATTCTCGGCTCGACTGAAGCGATGAAGGGTCGAGCCTAAACAATCTCCAGGTGGGAATAAGCAAGATTACCCTATTCATAACGTCATCATAATTCTCGACTCTGATGTGGACGAACTGGCGCATCCTCAAGAGGCTGTTAAGGCAGTTTCTGAAAAGGATGTTGGTGCAGTTTCCGAGGAAGAGGTCGAGATAGCTTCTGTAGAGGATATTGAAGCCGCGGACGGAGAGGATGTTGAAGTGGCCGATGGAGGAGATGCTGAAGTGGCCGCTGGAGAAGGCACTACAGTGGCTGCTGGAGGGGACTCCAATGGAGGCGCCATTAATCTTGGCGTTGATAACTAGCTTTTCCATTTTGTTGTTTTCTTTCCATAGAAGAACATCTTTTCGTAGCTTATTGACGCTTTTGATATTTTAATGGTTTTGTTTATATGACTGGAGCCAAGGCTTCATCAAATAATATTCTTTCATTCATGTTGTTTTGATAATTTTATGTTTCCAACCGGATGAATGAATGAAACCCTTCTATCTGATTTTCCCTTACAAATTACACGCTCTCTGAAGATTTGTGGCGCGCCATCTAGGTATGTATGAGCGTGGACGCCGTCTCTGAAGATGCGATTGTGTGCTGCTTCCAAATTCAAAAGGAATGCGTCTCAGGGTTTTAACTTGAAGCAGGTTGCTCTTCGGGACATGAAATACGTCTTCTCTAAAAAGTACCGCTGCTGGCGAATTTTCCCTTGAATATCTCGTCTTTCCTTCTTTCCTTGTACATTCTCTTCTTGGGTATGTTTTGGAATAAGAGATGTTTCCTCTGTGGTTTCTGTTTTTAAGCTAGTATGTAATTACTTTTGAGGGTTTTGAGTTTATTTGAGATTTTTGGTTTTGAAATGATTCAAGAGTAATTTTCTGAAAAGAAATAACACTTCAATTGACTGATAAACTGAAACCATAATTATGAATGCAAGCAGTGCAATCATTTTGGAGGAATTACAAATACTGCATGAAAAGGGAAATTGCTAAAGGAAACATTAAAAGGAATTTTTGGGGAAAGGGTACGACATCTCAGATGTTGAAGGGTTTGAGCCACCGGGCGTGTATTACTACGCCTTCTAGCTTGTATGCATTGATGATCTTGCAGTAACCTCCCAAAATTACTTTTACCACTAGGTATGGCCCGCCTTTCCCTTCTACAGAATCAGTCAGAGCGGGTTGAGCAGCAACTTTCACTACCATATCTCCAACTTGGAATGGGTTTGGGCGTTGCGCCATTACTTTCCTAGATTCTTCATCCTTAACCATGATAGCTTCTAAATTCTGGATAAAACATTTGAAAGGGTCGGCATCCCATTCACATCTCTTAGTGACGGCTGGGTTGATAATCGGATCGAGTCCCCAAGCCTTGGCGGAAGGAGGAGTGACTTGTTGCAAAAAGGGTTGTTCAATAAGACTTACTTGGGTTCGGAATCTTCGAATGTATGTCGACGGGCTCTCTCCAGGTAGTTGAGTCACATTGGCAAGTTGTTGATACGGAAACAAATAATCTTCATAGTTGGACGTCTCGTTGGAAATCCTTTCAGGTATATACACTGGCAAAGAACACACTCCTAGCTTTGCTTTGTTGTCATGCACCCACGAACGACCCAGGATTATATCATAATTCGGCCATTCCTTAACCATATGAAACTTATCGCGTGTTAGAGCATGTCCTATCTTGATTTCGAGATTAATGTACCTGTAAGCATTTTTTGATTCTCCTTCTGCACTTTTAATCACAGTCGGGCAGTGAAAAACTTCCTGCTTTGGAATCCCTGCAACTCTCAGAGTCTTGACGGTAACAACGTTGAAGTCAGAGGCCGCGTCAATCAACGTGCTATTTGTACCTTCTAAGAGAAGTTGGGGATTGGGAGTGACTTCTCCGACTGAAAACAACCGCTTTCCCGACACAATGCGACTGAGAGATGCAAATATATCTTGACGCTGTGCTTTGGAGAAATAAATAATTTCGCATACACGCTCCATCATAGATTGTACGGCTTTGTGAACAGAGTCCCCAGAAAGTGTGCAGCTTCTGACCGGAAGAGGGTCTCTGTGAACTCCCACAGTGCCTAGTTGAAGTTCTCCCGCATCCACATTCTCTTTGAAGATGCGTTTCAATTTGTTGCACTCATTGGTTGGGTGATTGAAGAATCGGTGGTAACGACAATACTCGGTATTTGCCATTTCTTCCTCAGTTGGTGGGCGCCTGACGGGAGGCAGCTTGATGGCATCATCTTGAATCCACACTTCCAGGAGTTCAATTACTTCCTCAATCAGGAACGGGAAGCTTGATGGCATCATCTTGAATCCACGCTTCCAGGAGTTCAATTACTTCCTCAATCGGGAAAGGGAAGTTTGGAGCAGCATATGCGGTTTCTTGTGGTTGTGCAGGAGTTTTAGCCACGCCTTTCCGGAGTGGAGTCATCTGGTGCGCTGGTGTTGCACGCTTGGGTTGTTGTTCCGCCGCTGGAGGCTTCCTCTTTCCTCCTTCACTCACTACGCTTATAGAGGGACCAGTATTATATTTATTGTTAATGAGACGCCTGTTCCCTCGAGTCTCTCGTGCATCTTCACTCCTGTCTGGTCTGGTTTTTTCCAATAGTGTTGGCGCCGTTGTAGCCGACCGCTTTGCAGCTTCATGGAGTTCGGAAAACATCTGGAAGCGCAGGTTTTCTAGTAATGCGCGATAAATAGGAACCATACCGTCAATGCATGACTCCACCAATTGTTGTTCAATCACATTTGGGTCGTGACAATCCAATGCCTGAATTATATATCTCTTGACATAATCATTTGGATGCTCATTGTTTCGTTGAAACATTCTTCCTAGGTCTGAAAAGGTGATTTTCTCCGACACAAAGAAATATTTCTTGTAGAAAGCGGTCGCCATCTCACACCAGTTGAATATGTTGTGTGGCGCAATGTTGTTGTACCAGGTGTATGCTCTTTCGGTAAGTGACTTTATAAATTATTTTAGGCGGAGGACATGATTGTATTCGTGCTCTCCTAAAGATTCCAGAAAGTGAGAGATGTGTTCACGAGCATTGCCAGTACCATCATAAAGGGAAAATTGAGGAGAGGAGTATCCTCTCGGGAGAGGAACTCTTTGCACATCAGGAGGATAAGGAGGTTGATGTTGGTGCAGGTCTACCGGGATTTCTTTCTTCGATTTTGAAGGAGTCGTTCCAGATCTTCACGCGTGATGAAATTGGATGGTTGGTTCCTTTCCAATGGGCGTTCAGGAGAAAAACGAGCCTCTTCATCTATAAAGGCTTTCCCTGCTGAGGTGCCTGCGCCGAGAGTATTAAAAATACTCCTTATTGGCTCCATTTGGGGTTGACGTGATTCTTGAGGTAGCCGCTCAGTCAGTGTCTGGAGGAAGGTGAGTACCTCTTTTTGAGTTGTGGTCATGTCTGTTTGAGCTTTAGCGAGAACTTCTTGTCTCTCCATCAAATCAACAATGGTAATAGGGGGTTGGTTACCTCTGGATCCTCCGGTCTCTCGCCCTGATGGAGGGGTGGTAGCAGCTCTAGTAACAACTGGGGGTGTTAATCTCGAAGAAACATTTGGAGTGGCGGCAGCGGCTCTGGCTCTGGTGATAGGAGGTGTCATGCCGGAGGGGATGTTTCATGCGCCGCTGGTGTTGGCGGTATAGGATGTAGTGCCACGTGTGTTGATCGTGCTGGTAGGCGGTACATTGGTGTCACCAGCAGGGATGTTGACGCCAGGGGTGTTGTCGGCGCCAGTAGCATCGGGATTTGTTACTGATCCATACCTAAGATCCACCATCTTGAAATCGGGAAAACTGAAATGAAATTGAAAATTGATCTTGCAACCGAGAGATTAATCTCCCACTGTGGTCGCCAGTTGTTTATGGGTAAAAATTGATTCTGCTGGTTTTGATAAATTTGGGTGTGCCGCCGAAAAACGAATCTAAACCCTAAACAAATGCACTGCACAGGAGTACTTTAGATTCGAGAGATCAATCTGTACAATCCTGGCCTAAACCAAGAAATGGCCGTTCCAGTCTTGCTTCGGTCACAAAGTGAAAGAGAATGGTTGATCTTAGTTAACTATAAAGGTGTGGCTATTTTATGACTTGTATCATAATATGAAATTGGCTTGCGGAATGTAAGCTATCAGTTCTTGGTATTTTTCTGGATACTTGTGTTGTTAACCAAAACTCTGTTGTTGGTCGAAATAGGCTGGACCTATTTATACAAGTCATTGAGCACCCATGATCTCATAGGAAGTGGAGACGGTTATGTAGTGGGGAAGTGGGGTTGTGTAGAAGTGGTTTACCATCATGTTCCCATTGTGAGGGGAAACTGGTCAGCCTTACACCCATTATTCTCTTACTGTTTTTTAACCGCCCGCTCTTTCCTGACACTTTCTTGTAATGGGTGCGTTGCACGCCGAACGTTGTAAACCTCCAGACCAATACCCTGATGAGTATCCCCCAGTTTGTGACATGTTTGATGTCTCGAGTGTTTCGTGGAAAAATGTGCAACAAGTTTCTGGGTGGGTCTAATGTGCAAGACCTAATTATTCTACCAATCGCACGCAAGCTAGGCGGAATAATATGGCATAGTGGCGCCTTCATAGTGGCACAATGGCATAGTGGCGCCTGTCAGTGGCTAAGTGGCGAGGCGGCACCTTCCAATGGCGTAGTGGCAAGGTGGCGCCTGCCAATGGCATAGCGGCAAAGTGGCGCCTGCTATATCTTGGCATATTGGTGTTAGATCCAAATATGCCTCAATGATATTAACTCTAGTTTCCACATCAAACTTAATGCCTAGGTGATGTTATTTGGCATGGGGCGGCATAATGGCCCTGGCCAAATTCGGGTTTGGCATGTCAAAACCCTAATTGGCGCGTGCGGCTATGCGGCGCGGCACGACGACATCTTGGCAAGTACTGCCTTGGTCGTTTTTGATCAAAGATATTATGGCAAGGCCATAACGTGGGGATGTCCATGGACGATCATGGGTAATCATAATATGGCGCGGGAGGCATTCTTGAGGGTCTCCTGGGTTCCACATGGCTTGTGGCATACTGTGGGCCCAGAGTGGCATAATTAGGCCATGACTAGAAAATAGGGTTTTCCTTTGGTTTGACCAAAGCCATTAAAACAAGAACTCTATTCTGATTAGGATAGCCTGGTTAGAGTTTGAATATGACTCCATTAATGGTAAGGAGAGTATGAGCCAAATTGGACTCTTTTTAGGTCGTTGATTAGCTATAAAGTTATCTTGGCCACACTAGGATTTATCCACGGGTTTCCAGGATCCTAATACATCATACAGGGATTTGTTATGGCGTGGGCCATGAATAAAGAGTGAGGTAGCACGCGGCTGCGCTGTTATGGCACATTGGCATATTGCTGCCGCAGAATGGCATGGCCTGCCAATTGGCACGCTGGAGCGATTTGGCAGGTTGGCTAGCCAATCGTCATGGCGCCTGCGATGATCACTAGGCGTGGTCTTGGATGGCTTGTAGGCAATATCAGCACTTTGGGCGGATTGCAGCAGCGTTGTTGGCACGTTGCTTTCAGAGGCATGGTGATGCCTATTTGGGCGCGTTAGGAGCGGCTAAGCTTAATAAATCAAGTGGCCAAATCGTGCGGCCGTGATTTTTTTGGAGACTGGCTTGGGCCGCCTAGATTAGGCTCCTAATGGAATTAGGCGCATCGACCAACCAACTTCCAACTTTATTAAAAGTGTGTGTGGCGGTTTTGAGCGATCTGATTGGTCGATGGAAAAAAGAGGGGGGGCGGCAAGCAATATGGGGTCGGCCTCATTCCAAATGCGTGTGAAGCATTTAGAGCGAACTGATTGGTCGATGGGAAAGAGGGCCGGCAAGCAATATGGGACCGGCCTCATTCTAAATGTGTGTGGCGCATTTAGAGCGACCTGATTGGTCGATATAAAAGAAGGTTGGCAAGGGCGACATGGAGCGTGGCCAGCGGCCAAAGGCAGCGCCTATTGGAGCGGATCGGCGGGTTATGTGGTCGTGCCTCCTTTGTTATTGCTCTTATTTGCCATAGTTCCTCTTTTGTTTCTTGTTTTCTGGTAGGTCTTTGTACCTACTAGCTCCATGGCGGATTAGTTCCCGGCTTATCTAGGTTTGGCCTCGACCAATAGGGTTCGAGATATTTGCACAAGGCGCAAAAGACGTAATTTTTGCAAATTAATTGGGCCAAAACTTGAATCTTGTGAGCTATCACAAAATTGAACAAATTTAATAAATTCTGTGTGTTGACACAAAATTCTTTTATTCTCAGACAATAGTTAGCGCGTCTTCTGATTGAGCATTTTCATGCAGACCTTAATTTTAATACTTCGGGAAATTCATGCTACTCAGATGCGAGTGAACACTAATTGTCATGTCATACCAATACTAAGGGTTCAGCTAGGGAACATAGCATAGGAAAAATACTCAATAACCCATACATTTAAGAAATAATGCAGGCGAGAGTTTACAGAATGTTTGGGATTGTTGCTACATGCACCATTCTGAATAAATATATTGAATTGCTCAGTACATGTGAGTAGAGAGGCCCGAGCACTCATTACTTTTAAATGGATCAATCTTTTTGCAGAGGCGCATTAAATACAGGGTTTTACAATTTTAGCCTGAACTAAAAACCACCATCAACAACTGTGTTCAGAATATTGTTTGTTGCTTCAATCCATGCTTGCACAAGAGCAACATCTTCATCTTTGCTGAATCGCATTTTTTTAGAACTAAATATAATAGAATGTTTGTGTAGCTTCATTTGGAAAATGACTTGCTATATATAGAGATATGATGAGAGCATATAGAATTAAAAAAAAAATAGCCGTTATACAGTAAATATTGCCAGTACAAATAAAACCAAAAAAGTAGTCGTTATAAAGTGAAAATGACCAGTACATATAAAATATAAAAATAGCCGTTAAAAAGTTAAAAAAAAGCTAGATGTTTTCATTAACAAAGGTGGCTACGGGATTTCAAAAATTGTCCATTCAATTATTTCGATTATACGCATCCGGCATTTGCAACTGATCTTGTTCATTACCCTGATATTGGTATGTTGTTGTACTTTGATTGAGTTGTTCAGACAGGTTATAAGAATGGTATACAAAATCTTCTTGAATTTTTGGAACAAAAGAACCCGACGACGGTCCCGAATCACGAGATGACTCACATGTATGTGGTGGTAGATACTCTCTGACAAATTTCTCATGGAAATTTGATCCATATTTGATTTTGTGTTGCAGTTCCTTTGTATGGTCGAAATAGAATTGTTGTAGAGCACTGTTTTGTTGTTGCGCAACCTGATATGCCTCATACCACATCTCCTGTAAACAGTAAACACCGACATGAATTTAAACTTTTTCACAAAAAAGAAAGAATTAAAGGACATTTGATACTCATAGTTGTACCCTGATTGACATTATAATCGGTTTTAGGATACTGATCCAAATACTCCCTTCCAATAGATATATCAAGCGACTTAAAGCAGGGCAGCATATTCGAGCTGTCGGAATTGTTGGCGGATATGGGAAGATATGACGATCGACGGGCACCAACTCTTCTGTGCATGTGCATTTCCTAGGTGGTGGTGGTCGACGTACATAAGATTCGGGATATTGTGTACCATACACATCTCTGTTTCCTTCATGTACAATTACACCTGAGTACTTCCCAACTGACCTCTTGCTCCACCGCATCTTATAATCATAATCAGGTACTTCCACATAATGCAAGGGATTAAGTGCAATTTCGGCGTACAAGTAGTGGGTGGTGATGTCTACTGTTGAATCAGGAGGATTGCACGGTATTACAGTGATTCCAAGAACTTGTTTGAGACACCGTTCCCCCAGGTACAAGGCGTTATGACCAAAAGGATCATAAAATACCCTCTATAATCCATATATTTTTTTTGCTTCTACCACCTCGGGGTTAATTTTCCATTCACCGTCCTCCCACGACGACCATACTACAGAATTGACGAGAAGTTATCTATCTGGTTACGCACAACAACCAGTGAATGGGAACCTGTATCACTTTGTGCGTCTCTATTCAAGTATGTTTGGTCTTCATCATATAACCTACCCGTTGGCCACGGATCTTGAACTAACTCATTCTCCGGCTTTACATAGGGAAATAGATATCGGAAATTTGACCAAAACCAAGGGTGCAACATTATTAGGCATTATTAACGACTAATTGCATCATACGGTCACCAATAATAAAGAAGTAAATAAAGTAAATTTACAAGTGGGTATGAATTTTTACTATCAATGGATACGAAAAGAACCGCAACTCAACCGAGGTGCTCGTTACTTTAGCACTCAAGCCCCATAACATACTACAGTACAACGCCGAACCCCAATCATAAGAACTGAGCACATCCAAATCCCTCATTATATGTAGCCATTTAATCTCAACAACATCGTTCTTGTTTGGGAAAAGGAAATTTCCAAAACACCACATCAAAAACCATCTTGCAATTTGTTCCTCAAATACAATATCGTTGTCTTTCCTGACTCTATGGTCAAGAAACATTTTAATCAAATTAATCTTGATCCCCCTGCATCTACTCACAACTTTTTTTCTCAAGTCGACTAATTGTTCTTGTATAACTTCTTGTATCCCTGTTATGACTCTTAATTCTTGTCCTCTCCTTCTTCTTGTTGTAGGTTTCGCGCCAATATATGGGAGTAAACAATCTATGGTTTCGTATGCAATATGATGCAATTGCTCAGGACTCATAGTTTCCAATGATGTGGGATTTCCTTGGCCAATAGGAACTCCGGTAAGTTGTGTAAAATCCGATGGGGTAAACCTATTTCAAAAATATGGAAGTGAAATGTATTGGTGGTATTCCAACACCTTTCAAATATACCACTAGTTAGGAGGTTATCTTGTAGTTTTGGATAATGTATTTTGAAAATTGAACCAAACCCACAGTCGTCTACAATTTGTCTAGCATGTGAAAAATTACAAATTGCGGTATACATTTCGTAAAGACTGCTTACACTACTTCGATGTTTCATTGATTTACTCCTATCATCTGTCGTGGTTGGGAGTTTTGCTTTATGCTCACTATTATCCTTTGAAGAAACCGGAATTGTTTCATCCATAAGACGTTGAAAATTTTCGAAGTACATCTACAACACACATAAACACAAAATCATCACAAAACAATGTTTCAATGTTTGTAAGAAAAATTGTACAATGTATTGTCTCAAGCAAAAAAAAATCTTAGCCACATTATCTATCACATTACAATAAAATCATCAATCAATCCAATATTATCGATTCCAATACAATTTCACTGCCAGCAATCTATCCTAGACAACATACATATTCTTTTAATCATACATCAATCCAAAATTATCAATAACAATACAATATCTAAATCAAAAATCAATCAACAACATGCACTCTGATTCAATCAGCAAAAAATGATAAATTCAATCAACAATGTCTCAAAGTTTCATACAACATACCTAAGGATACATCATAATCAACCTAATATCTCCAATTTAATCAAAATCAAAATCGAATTAAATTTAAACCCTAAAATTAGAAACACTCACCTTAGAAGATTTTGTTGATGAAATTCGAAATTGAGAAAGGAAACTAGTTCACCAGGTAGTAAGGATCAAACCTATTGAATTTTAGCTCCTGAATCGCATCCAAGACTCTTGATATCGGAAGGGGGTTGATAGGGTTTTAGAGAAGAAAAAAAATAGAGAAGAAGAATAAATGGGGAAGCCGAGCGAGTTCTGTAAACTTAAACCTATAACATGGATACTCAGTAGCCGTATTGGTCAAGTCAGTGAGTTGACTTATACAGAAACTCAGTAGCCGTATAACATTATTCATACGGAATCTGAGTTTCTGTATCATGTAGGGAAGGGATAAAAGGGCACCATAATGAGGCTGCCTTCAGACCCATATCCCTTCCCTTTATTTGAGGGATAGGGAAGGGATTCCCTGCACCATAGTGCTTGGCCTTACAAACACATAATTGAGATGAGAAGGACTTGATGGTTGAGGCTTGATGTCTGGAGCAATGATCCGAGTATCATACCAGATTATAGTATTATCTCCATTGTACACTTCCATACAATAATTTGTCGAAGCAGTGATAACCCTACTTCTACTCCTCTCTAAACCCATTAAGTGTTACCTTTGTCAGAGACGATGTGTATAAAATCTTCATTTTTGAAGTATTTAGCCGTAAGCACTTGGACCGGAAGTTGATCAGATTAAAAACATATTCTTCATGCCAACTTAGTATTTAGGGTATTAAGATTTTTAGAACTTATTATCCATTGTTAAACATTGTTTAGTGTTCGATAAATGCAGCAGAGTTTTGGTGCCTCCCTATAACCATGTCGTGTGTCGTGCAACCTAAATTATGCTTGACTAAATTTAGACCGGAAAAACTAAGTCACTTATATAAACTAACACAGGTTTTATAGTTTCCAGGATGTCCAAATTTTTAAGAATGTTAACAAGGTTATACCTAGGTTTAAGGGTGTCAATGGATGTCCGAAAACTACGGAATTCGTTCGAATTCGCATTCGAAATATTAAATATTATTCGAAAATAGTTTTCGGATTCGAATATCCGGATTTTTTAAAGGAAAAATATCGTTTGGTCCTTTTTTAGGCGTTCCCAAGTCTGTTTGGTCCTTTCAGAAATCACTTTTTCCATTTGGTCCATAATTATTTAAAAATATTAAATGGACCAAAGTACTCTTCCGTGTTAATTCCTACTTATTTTTTGTAGCAGTTCATTCTGTCTGATGAATTCTGGAGTTCATTCCTTCAAATGAACACCTAATAAAAACTTAAAAAATTATGTTTACTGGTTTTTTGTAGTAGTTCATTCTGTCTGATGAACTCCAGAGTTCATTCTTTCAAATGAACACCTAATAAAATCTAAAAAATTATGTTTACTTATTTTTTGTAGCAGTTCATTCTGTCTGATGAACTCCGGAGTTCATTCTGTAAAATGAACACCACACAAAACTTCATTATTATGACAAAAAATAGAGTGCATTCTTTCAAATGGACTCCTGATAAAACCTATATGAAAACCGAGTTCATTCTTTCAAATGAACTCCTAATAAAACCTATATGAAAACTGAGTTCATTCGTAAAAATGAACTGCAACAACATTATCTTCATCATCTTCGTCGTCTTCAACAGCAGCAGCAAACATCATCATCTTCAACAACAACAGATCTTTACATGAACACAAATCTTCAACAGCAGCATGAACAAATCAAAAAGAAAAATAGTAGCAGAGAAAAAATATAAAGAAAAAGAAAAACATCATCTCCATTATCTTCAACAGCAACAACATCATCTCCATCATCTTCTTTCAATAGCAACACTATCGTCTTCATCGATTTCATGGATCATATTCAACAACAACAACACGAGCAGATCAAATCTCCATCATCTTCAACAACAACAACATCATCTCCATCATCTTCTTCAACAACAACACCATCGTCTTCACCGATTTCATGGATTTTCTATCGTATTCAACAACAACAGTATCAGATCTCGAAGATTCATCGTCTGCAAAATAAAAAAAAAAAACAGTAGCAGAAAGAAAAAGAAAAAAAATGGAGAGAAAATAAACTAGATCTGAAAACAGGAAGAGAGAGAAAATAAATCTAAAAATAAGATATTTTATATGGTTTTTTCTATATATGTGGTCCCAAAAGGATATTTCTGTCACCACACAATGACAATTACATCCTCCATGACGTCATCCTAGGACCAAACCATCATTTCTTGGACCAAACTGTAAAATATATTTTGAAAATGGACCAAACAGAAAGTTGACTCAGTCAACTGAACCAAACTCTCTCTATATATTATTTCTAGGACCTATTGGTATTTCCTACATTTTTTATTCCGAAAATACAACTAACCGGATACGAATTCGGAAATAGAGGTATTCACATCCAAAATATCCGTATTCGAATTTTTATGTATGAATATATACATTTTTCGAACATATAAAATGTAGATCATTTTTTATTTATTTATTTTTCTTTTATACTAGGATATGATCCGTGCCGTAACGGCACGGGATTATGTTTGATACTTAGGTACGGGATTTTGTTTGATACCGGAAATAGGATCTTTCCTGTCTTGGACACCGGCAACCCCTTCCTATTTTTTTCTTGTTGAGAATATGGTCTATATCAGAAGTCAGTTGATTATATGATCTATTCGAATTGTGCCTGTAATGGTTATGACTTGAATACATTGGTACTCGGTGGATTCTATCGGTTCACGTTGTGCATGTTTAAATCCAAGTTTACTACAGTATGGACTAATTGTTGCTCTCGATAGGGTAGCAGAATGCGTGCAGTTCACTGATAGTCAACTGAGTGTTTCTCTTCTTTATTTATGAGATTATTGTAATTTTTCTTTGCGCTTTTACATTTATTCATAAGTATAGATTCCATAGTACTGTGTCGGTATACTACTATGTGTTGATCGACATCGGACTCCAAATATGTTACGTACTCCACTATCGTTTGTCTTTCGGATTTGAATACGCTGAATGGTGAAAACTCGGATGCCAAATATGTAACAGGTAATATCTCCCAGCACTGAACTACCAAGGATGATGAAAACCTCTTAGTTGATGAAAGTAGTTACCTGATCGGTGAGTGTTGTCGTTCCCATTCAAGTGGTAACAGTTAGTAGTTAGTGTTTATGTATGTTAACAACTTCCCCTCCCTCCTCGTGGCATTACCCTGTTGTTCCATTCTGATCTCCAGTGTTAAAGTGCATTCATCCATAAGATTTGGTTGCTCGCAAAAGTGGAATATGACAAAATATTTGTATGAACGTATGTTAGATGGTGTATCATGCAGTGGCGGAACTAGACATTGGATATAGGGATGACTGGAGCTTTTTTCAGGGCTTGCTTAAGAATAAAACTCATAGACCAATTGTGGCCCAACTTAAAAAAGGCTTTGAAAAAAATGACTTTTTCTCTTATTATGGCTGGCTTAAGCTAGCCCTAGTCACAAGGTAGTTCCGCCCCTGGTATCATGTATGTTCATTGGGAGATTTCCATTTATTGTCATGGCATTGATGGCAAGCATCACGCACAAAAGGCCAGTAAAAAGCCTCTAATGGATCCATTGGTTAGAGAAACATAAAATTCCATGTTTATCCAAAAGAAAATTTTAAATGGAAGTGAAAACTGAAAAGCTAAAAACTATCTGTTATATTTGTGTACGTATGCCTTCAAATTACTTGAAACTTTTTCAGAAAAGATATACCTCCCTACTAAAGCCTTAACTATATACCTTTAATCGTCCAACCAAGCACTCGTACCAAATACCATTCTACTTCTGTGTCCATCATAGAAGTCTCATAATAAAGAAAGCATTTGTAAAATTGCCTAAGCTCCTAATAGGTTGGAACAATGATGGATGTAAACATCTCCTACAGACAATCTCTATGTTTCTCCTAAAAAATGCCATTATCCATCTTATTGCCTCCGCTCTCTCGCATTAATAGCTTGATTCTTCTTGTTGTTATGCGTCTCGAGAGTTAAATGGCGGCAACCCGGCGGATTTATTGCTTTAAACTTTCAGAAGGGCGTCCCATATTCTTGGTCAACCCTTTCTCCAAATCATCTGCCACCTACAATTACATAATTTGTTGCAGCCAGTTACTCATTCCTGCTGCCACTTCCTTGTGCTTTTACATTCGAGTTTATTCCTGATGCATCTGAACAATTACGTAATTTATTGCAGCCACTTACTCATTCCTCGGCGAAAGAATTACATAATTTACCGCATGGGTCATATCCCGGTGCATCTGAACAATTACATAATTTGTCGCAGCCACTTACTCATTCCTCAGCGAAAGAATAACTCATTCCTCGGATCCAGAGTAGGGCTCCATAGTGTCTGCATTTGACATTCATCTTGCCTAGTGAATAGCCTACCTCTGAATGAGATGTTATATCCCAATACTGATTATTAGAGCAGGTTACGTTATTAGTCCTCGTTCCATCTTCATCTGAAGAATTCTCCTCATCCGTGGTTCCTCTGCCAATCCATAGAAAGTGAATGCTTAGTACGTATAATTAATTCAACCTCCCGTGATAGTCTTCAGTTTTTACATACTTCAAAACCAAGAAGGTGAAACATTTAAGATAGCCCCACTAAGACTAAAAATGATTTAATGTCCTCATTCATAGATGGAGAAAGTTAAACAATGCGCAAGCAGAATGATAAACCCCTGTGAGTTTATCCATGTTGAGAAATTCTCCCATCGACTGAGTACTTGTAAATTATAAAAGATACACTTTCTTCTATAACAAATTTTAATTTACCGATTAAAAGAAAATCTCCAATCGACATGAAAACCATACAAACGATCAAATAGTATTTGCAAGCAAATTTAAGATGTCATACCTATATATGTTGCTGCAAATATCATCTATATATATTCATGAGACAACACAGTGAGCGCCTAAGACTGAAAGCGATGATAATAAAATTGAAATAAAATAAAGCAAAGCCGAGTTGTTCTTGCAATGAGATTGGCTCACCATGGTAGGAAATACCAATTCATTGTAGAATATTTATTTGGTAGCTCCTAATAAAAGGCATACTTGTAGTATTATATTTACCAAAAAAATTGACAGAATACCTGATAACATGCAAATTGGTATAAGCAATCTCCTGCCCCATTGGATTCATAACGCAAGAACCATTCAGTTCAGAAACCCAAATATAAAAGTAATAAAATCACAACATTCTTATGCCATGGATTCACAACACAAAAGGCATTCATTTCAGAAATCCAGATGCAAAAGTAGTAAAAGCACACATCTCCTCTAATTTTTTAGCATAATCTATTACTATATTTTCTACATGGTGATCTCTATTGTCAAAAGCTGGCTGGTTTGTTTTCATGCTTGTTGAATACCACGATGTCATATATATCACAGTAATTATTGATAGACAAAAGGTAATACCAGCATCCTTTAGTACGTAATAGAAGAAAAAGAAGTCTTGAGGATATATTTAAAACCTTTGTCTTGCCAGCAACGATGACATGTTTCTCCCTTTATGTAATGGTAACAGAGTTTCCTTTTAGACTACAACTAATACATCAAATCAATTAATAACAACCAACATAAACTCAAGAGATATGGACAACAAAAGAATCAGTTGGCCCAATGTAGTGAGTTCTAAACTTATATACGAACTTACATGGAAAATTGTAATCTCCACAGGAACAAATGAGAAAAATAATTGCGCTTTTATTCTCATATCTATAATGGTGGTTACAGTTTTCCTAATAGTTGTAACTCAAACACTAACTTGAAGTACACAGTGTATGATTTTTCTCCTACACACAATGTTAAAGTCTTGAATGATACGTACTTCCTAATTTTTGTCCTTAAGTTCTTGTCGATGTTAATTCATCTGGGCATATACACAAAATCCCTAAAAGCCTACACAAAGAAAATCAGAATAAGAAATTATAGAGATCCGAAAATAAAAACTTCATGGAAATCCTTTTCGTAACAGCTGAAACAAACCCTTCTAGCATAATAAGATTGCTGACATGGAATTGCAAATGGCGTACAACAATAAACAAAAATATGGTTGTCAATATTTAGTATTGTCGCAGCTTGCAAGGCAACAATGGAAGCTAGCAACTAAAACTTACCCTAAGCAAGAAAAACAACAGAATGCATTGAAATTATATTGTTTTAACAGGGACGCTGCAGTAGAACCTGGATGGTGAAATTATGTTGGCGGTAAAAGTTATAGTTTACCTTTTATTTGAATTGATTTTTCAGTAGACTTAAACGGTTGATTAGAAATCAAAACCATTCTAGCTTTCAAAGGTTAACCCAGACCATTGAATTCGATAAAAAAAAACAGAAATAACCTTCGATGTTTGTAGTAAATATTTCAGAAGTAATCCTTCGTAATGAGAGAACTCATGTAGTTTTTTAGTGACAAAATGTTTACCTACAACAGTGAGAGAACTGAGAAGCCTTGAGCCTTCCTCAATCGTGACCTTTAAGAACCCCCGAATGTAGGGTATGAAGCACTGGGAGAGATGAAAGCAATTCAGAAACGATATAATCTTTTTGTAAAATCAAGGACTATGAGATAGATTCTAAAACAGTCTATCCCTTTCAAAATGATAGATAGGCAAACTTTTTGTTTTTTTTCTATCAGTTTAGTTTCATAAGAAAAATTGTTTGCATTTTGTTTTTCATTTTAGTTTCATAAGACAAATTGTTTTCCTTTATTTTCTCATTTTAGTTTCATAAGGAAAACTGTTTGTCGTTTTTTTCTCATTTTTGTTACATAAGTCAAACTGTTTGTTTTTTTCTTTCATTTTAGTTTCATAAGGCAAACTTTTTACCCTTTTTTTAATATTTTTGTTTCATTAGGCAAACTGTTTGTCGTGTAGTGAAGACTTTCACTCACTCCTTCAACTGAAAGAGAAGGTGATTGAATTTGGGGTGAAATGAGGTATCCCTAATAGGACCAAATTTGATCATCTTTCAAGACTCTCAACTCCCATAGCCTTTGCTCTAACAATACATTGAAAAGGACTACAACTTAGTTAATGTATCCAAATACTTAAGAAAGACAACAACTTAGTCAACTGTACAATAGATTTAACTTATATCATTCAAGGTTACCCATACTTATATAACATCAGTAAACACCTAATAACATTAGTACTAATAGAATCTATTTATATTTAGACACACAGTTCTAGCATAAATATGTTGGAATCTTGTAACAATTGAAGAAACGTCAGATGTATCAAACAATAAATATAAAGAACAGTATCAAACAACTCTACCACGAACAAATTGATGAGGGCAGAATCACAGGTTCAACAAGCTGTCCTTAACACATTAGTTCGCGGGTATACTCTGAAGTAATGCTAAACCCAACGTGCGAAGATGTGTCCAGGATAAGACTGCCCGATATAACTTGAGTTAGCACAACGCAAGTTACCCACTCTTGAACTCAGCAACAGGGATGGAAGCAAAACGCCGCACAAAATATAAGAAGAAGAAGAAAAGTAGACTTAGAGATAGTCGCTGCTTGTGTGTTTTTAAAACAGAATTTCGAGTCATATTTATAGGATGAGATACTTGCAAATCAAGTTAGGTTTTTTGTTTTCTTCAAAAACAAGTAAAACTCGTAAAAGGAATTTCCCACAAATAAAACTCTTAAAAAATAATTTTGGAATTAAATTCCTAAAGAAAAAATTCTCCCAAAAATAAATCCGTGTAGGAAAGGGACTTGGTGCATGGTATACGCGTATATCGCATGGGGCAAAATATGTATTTTTGCCCCATGCAAGTTACCCACTCTTGAACTCAGCAACAGGGATGGAAGCAAAACGCCGCACAAAATATAAGAAGAAGAAGAAAAGTAGACTTAGAGATAGTCGCTGCTTGTGTGTTTTTAAAACAGAATTTCGAGTCATATTTATAGGATGAGATACTTGAAAATCAAGTTAGGTTTTTTGTTTTCTTCAAAAACAAATAAAACTCGTAAAAGGAATTTCCCACAAATAAAACTCTTAAAAAAATAATTTTGGAATTAAATTCCTAAAGAAAAAATTCTCCCAAAAATAAATCCGTGTAGGAAAGGGACTTGGTGCATGGTATACGCGTATATCGCATGGGGCAAAATATGTATTTTTGCCCCATGCAAGTTACCCACTCTTGAACTCAGCAACAGGGATGGAAGCAAAACGCCGCACAAAATATAAGAAGAAGAAGAAGAAAAGTAGACTTAGAGATAGTCGCTGCTTGTGTGTTTTTAAAACAGAATTTCGAGTCATATTTATAGGATGAGATACTTGCAAATCAAGTTAGGTTTTTTGTTTTCTTCAAAAACAAGTAAAACTCGTAAAAGGAATTTCACACAAATAAAACTCTTAAAAAATAATTTTGGAATTAAATTCCTAAAGAAAAAATTCTCCCAAAAATAAATCCGTGTAGGAAAGGGACTTGGTGCATGGTATACGCGTATATCGCATGGGGCAAAATATGTATTTTTGCCCCATGCAAGTTACCCACTCTTGAACTCAGCAACAGGGATGGAAGCAAAACGCCGCACAAAATATAAGAAGAAGAAGAAAAGTAGACTTAGAGATAGTCGCTGCTTGTGTGTTTTTAAAACAGAATTTTGCGTCATATTTATAGGATTAGATACTTGCAAATCAAGTTAGGTTTTTTGTTTTCTTCAAAAACAAGTAAAACTCGTAAAAGGAATTTCCCACAAATAAAACTCTTAAAAAATAATTTTGGAATTAAATTCCTAAAGAAAAAATTCTCCCAAAAATAAATCCGTGTAGGAAAGGGACTTGGTGCATGGTATACGCGTATATCGCATGGGGCAAAATATGTATTTTTGCCCCATGCAAGTTACCCACTCTTGAACTCAGCAACAGGGATGGAAGCAAAACGCCGCACAAAATATAAGAAGAAGAAGAAAAGTAGACTTAGAGATAGTCTCTGCTTGTGTGTTTTTAAAACAGAATTTTGAGTCATATTTATAGGATGAGATACTTGCAAATCAAGTTAGGTTTTTTGTTTTCTTCAAAAACAAGTAAAACTCGTAAAAGGAATTTCCCACAAATAAAACTCTTAAAAAATAATTTTGGAATTAAATTCCTAAAGAAAAAATTCTCCCAAAAATAAATCCGTGTAGGAAAGGGACTTGGTGCATGGTATACGCGTATATCGCATGGGGCAAAATATGTATTTTTTCCCCATGCAAGTTACCCACTCTTGAACTCAACAACAGGGATGGAAGCAAAACGCCGCACAAAATATAAGAAGAAGAAGAAAAGTAGACTTAGAGATAGTCGTTGCTTGTGTGTTTTTAAAACAGAATTTCGAGTCATATTTATAGGATGAGATACTTGCAAATCAAGTTAGGTTTTTTGTTTTCTTCAAAAACAAGTAAAACTCGTAAAAGGAATTTCCCACAAATAAAACTCTTAAAAAATAATTTTGGAATTAAATTCCTAAAGAAAAAATTCTCCCAAAAATAAATCCGTGTAGGAAAGGGACTTGGTGCATGGTATACGCGTATATCGCATGGGGCAAAATATGTATTTTTGCCCCATGCAAGTTACCCACTCTTGAACTCAGCAACAGGGATGGAAGCAAAACGCCGCACAAAATATAAGAAGAAGAAGAAAAGTAGACTTAGAGATAGTCGCTGCTTGTGTGTTTTTAAAATAGAATTTCGAGTCATATTTATAGGATGAGATACTTGCAAATCAAGTTAGGTTTTTTGTTTTCTTCAAAAACAAGTAAAACTCGTAAAAGGAATTTCCCACAAATAAAAATCTTAAAAAATAATTTTGGAATTAAATTCCTAAAGAAAAAATTCTCCCAAAAATAAATCCGTGTAGGAAAGGGACTTGGTGCATGGTATACGCGTATATCGCATGGGGCAAAATATGTATTTTTGCCCCATGCAAGTTACCCACTCTTGAACTCAGCAACAGGGATGGAAGCAAAACGCTGCACAAAATATAAGAAGAAGAAGAAAAGTAGACTTAGAGATAGTCGCTGCTTGTGTGTTTTTAAAACAGAATTTCGAGTCATATTTATAGGATGAGATACTTGCAAATCAAGTTAGGTTTTTTGTTTTCTTCAAAAACAAGTAAAACTCGTAAAAGGAATTTCCCACAAATAAAACTCTTAAAAAATAATTTTGGAATTAAATTCCTAAAGAAAAAATTCTCCCAAAAATAAATCCGTGTAGGAAAGGGACTTGGTGCATGGTATACGCGTATATCGCATGGGGAAAAATATGTATTTTTTCCCCATGTAAGTTACCCACTCTTGAACTCAGCAACAGGGATGGAAGCAAAACGCCGCACAAAATATAAGAAGAAGAAGAAGAAAAGTAGACTTAGAGATAGTCGCTGCTTGTGTGTTTTTAAAACAGAATTTCGAGTCATATTTATAGGATGAGATACTTGCAAATCAAGTTAGGTTTTTTTGTTTTCTTAAAAAACAAGTAAAACTCGTAAAAGGAATTTCCCACAAATAAAACTCTTAAAAAATAATTTTGGATTTAAATTCCTAAAGAAAAAATTCTCCCAAAAATAAATCCGTGTAGGAAAGGGACTTGGTGCATGGTATACGCGTATATCGCATGGGGAAAAATATGTATTTTTTCCCCATGTAAGTTACCCACTCTTGAACTCAGCAACAGGGATGGAAGCAAAACGCCGCACAAAATATAAGAAGAAGAAGAAGAAAAGTAGACTTAGAGATAGTCGCTGCTTGTGTGTTTTTAAAACAGAATTTCGAGTCATATTTATAGGATGAGATACTTGCAAATCAAGTTAGGTTTTTTTGTTTTCTTAAAAAACAAGTAAAACTCGTAAAAGGAATTTCCCACAAATAAAACTCTTAAAAAATAATTTTGGAATTAAATTCCCAAAGAAAAAATTCTCCCAAAAATAAATCCGTGTAGGAAAGGAATTGGTGCATGGTATACGCGTATATCGCATGGGGCAAAATATGTATTTTTGTCCCATGCAAGTTACCCACTCTTGAACTCAGCAACAGGGATGGAAGCAAAACGCCGCACAAAATATAAGAAGAAGAAGAAAAGTAGACTTAGAGATAGTCGCTGCTTGTGTGTTTTTAAAACAAAATTTCGAGTCATATTTATAGGATGAGATACTTGCAAATCAAGTTAGGTTTTTTGTTTTCTTCAAAAACAAGTAAAACTCGTAAAAGGAATTTCCCACAAATAAAACTCTTAAAAAATAATTTTGGAATTAAATTCCTAAAGAAAAAATTCTCCCAAAAATAAATCCGTGTAGGAAAGGGACTTGGTGCATGGTATACGCGTATATGGCATGGGGAAAAATATGTATTTTTGCCCCATGCAAGTTACCCACTCTTGAACTCAGCAACAGGGATGGAAGCAAAACGCCGCACAAAATATAAGAAGAAGAAGAAAAGTAGACTTAGAGATAGTCGCTGCTTGTGTGTTTTTAAAACAGAATTTCGAGTCATATTTATAGGATGAGATACTTGCAAATCAAGTTAGGTTTTTTGTTTTCTTCAAAAACAAGTAAAACTCGTGAAAGGAATTTCCCACAAATAAAACTCTTAAAAAATAATTTTGGATTTAAATTCCTAAAGAAAAAATTCTCCCAAAAATAAATACGTGTAGGAAAGGGACTTGGTGCATGGTATACGCGTATATCGCATGGGGCAAAATATGTATTTTTTCCCCATGAAAGTTACCCACTCTTGAACTCAGCAACAGGGATGGAAGCAAAACGCCGCACAA
>NC_039367.1:84411521-84424207 GCF_003573695.1 Papaver somniferum | reverse complement strand
GCACAAAATATAAGAAGAAGAAGAAAAGTAGACTTAGAGATAGTCGCTGCTTGTGTGTTTTTAAAACAGAATTTCGAGTCATATTTATAGGATGAGATACTTGCAAATCAAGTTAGGTTTTTTGTTTTCTTCAAAAACAAGTAAAACTCGTAAAAGGAATTTCCCACAAATAAAACTCTTAAAAAATAATTTTGGAATTAAATTCCTAAAGAAAAAATTATCCCAAAAATAAATCCGTGTAGGAAAGGGACTTGGTGCATGGTATACGCGTATATCGCATGGGGCCAAATATGTATTTTTGCCCCATTCAAGTTACCCACTCTTGAACTCAGCAACAGGGATGGAAGCAAAACGCCGCACAAAATATAAGAAGAAGAAGAAAAGTAGACTTAGAGATAGTCGCTGCTTGTGTGTTTTTAAAACAGAATTTCGAGTCATATTTATAGGATGAGATACTTGCAAATCAAGTTAGGTTTTTTGTTTTCTTCAAAAACAAGTAAAACTCGTAAAAGGAATTTCCCACAAATAAAACTCTTAAAAAATAATTTTGGAATTAAATTCCTAAAGAAAAAATTCTCCCAAAAATAAATCCGTGTAGGAAAGGGACTTGGTGCATGGTATACGCGTATATCGCATGGGGAAAAATATGTATTTTTGCCCCATGCAAGTTACCCACTCTTGAACTCAGCAACAGGGATGGAAGCAAAACGCCGCACAAAATATAAGAAGAAGAAGAAAAGTAGAGTTAGAGATAGTCGTTGCTTGTGTGTTTTTAAAACAGAATTTCGAGTCATATTTATAGGATGAGATACTTGCAAATCAAGTTAGGTTTTTTGTTTTCTTCAAAAACAAGTAAAACTCGTAAAAGGAATTTCCCACAAATAAAACTCTTAAAAAATAATTTTGGAATTAAATTCCTAAAGAAAAAATTCTCCCAAAAATAAATCCGTGTAGGAAAGGGACTTGGTGCATGGTATACGCGTATATCGCATGGGGCAAAATATGTATTTTTTCCCCATGCAAGTTACCCACTCTTGAACTCAGCAACAGGGATGGAAGCAAAACGCCGCACAAAATATAAGAAGAAGAAGAAAAGTAGACTTAGAGATAGTCGCTGCTTGTGTGTTTTTAAAACAGAATTTCGAGTCATATTTATAGGATGAGATACTTGCAAATCAAGTTAGGTTTTTTGTTTTCTTCAAAAACAAGTAAAAATCGTAAAAGGAATTTCCCACAAATAAAACTCTTAAAAAATAATTTTGGAATTAAATTCCTAAAGAAAAAATTCTCCCAAAAATAAATCCGTGTAGGAAAGGGACTTGGTGCATGGTATACGCGTATATCGCATGGGTCAAAATATGTATTTTTGCCCACTCTTGAACTCAGCAACAGGGATGGAAGCAAAACGCCGCACAAAATATAAGAAGAAGAAGAAAAGTAGACCTAGAGATAGTCGCTGCTTGTGTGTTTTTAAAACAGAATTTCGAGTCATATTTATAGGATGAGATACTTGCAAATCAAGTTAGGTTTTTTGTTTTCTTCAAAAACAAGTAAAACTCGTAAAAGGAATTTCCCACAAATAAATCTCTTAAAAAATAATTTTGGAATTAAATTCCTAAGAAAAAATTCTCCCAAAAATAAATCCGTGTAGGAAAGGGACTTGGTGCATGGTATACGCGTATATCGCATGGGTCAAAATATGTATTTTTGCCCAGGATAAGACTGCCCGATATAACTTGAGTCAGCACAACGCAAGTTACCCACTCTTGAACTCAGCAACAGGGATGGAAGCAAAACGCCGCACAAAATATAAGAAAAAGAAAAGTAGACCTAGAGTAGTCGCTGCTTGTGTGTTTTTAAAACAGAATTTCGAGTCATATTTATAGGATGAGATACTTGCAAATCAAGTTAGGTTTTTTGTTTTCTTCAAAAACAAGTAAAACTCGTAAAAGGAATTTACCACAAATAAAACTCTTAAAAAATAATTTTGGAATTAAATTCCTAAAGAAAAAATTCTCCCAAAAATAAATCCGTGTAGGAAAGGGACTTGGTGCATGGTATACGCGTATATCGCATGGGTCAAAATATGTATTTTTGCCCAGGATAAGACTGCCCGATATAACTTGAGTTAGCACAACGTAAGTTACCCACTCTTGAACTCAGCAACAGGGATGGAAGCAAAACGGTCGCACAAAATATAAGAAGAAGAAAAGTAGACCTAGAGATAGTCGCTGCTTGTGTGTTTTTAAAACAGAATTTCGAGTCATATTTATAGGATGAGATACTTGCAAATCAAGTTAGGTTTTTTGTTTTCTTCAAAAACAAGTAAAACTCGTAAAAGGAATTTCCCAAAAATAAAACTCTTAAAAAATAATTTTGGAATTAAATTCCTAAAGAAAAAATTCTCCCAAAAATAAATCCGTGTAGGAAAGGGACTTGGTGCATGGTATACGCGTATATCGCATGGGTCAAAATATGTATTTTTGCCCAGGATAAGACTGAGTTACCCACTCTTGAACTCAGCAACAGGGATGGAAGCAAAAAGCCGCACAAAATATAAGAAGAAGAAAAGTAGACCTAGAGATAGTCGCTGCTTGTGTGTTTTTAAAACAGAATTTCGAGTCATATTTATAGGATGAGATACTTGCAAATCAAGTTAGGTTTTTTGTTTTCTTCAAAAACAAGTAAAACTCGTAAAAGGAATTTCCCACAAATAAAACTCTTAAAAGATAATTTTGGAATTAAATTCCTCAAGAAAAAATTCTCCCAAAAATAAATCCGTGTAGGAAAGGGACTTGGTGCATGGTATACGCGTATATCGCATGGGTCAAAATATGTATTTTTGCCCAGGATAAGACTGCCCGATATAACTTGAGTTAGCACAACGCAAGTTACCCACTCTTGAACTCAACAACAGGGATGGAAGCAAAACGCCGCACAAAATATAAGAAGAAGAAAAGTAGACCTAGAGATAGTCGCTGCTTGTGTGTTTTTAAAACAGAATTTCGAGTCATATTTATAGGATGAGATACTTGCAAATCAAGTTAGGTTTTTTGTTTTCTTCAAAAACAAGTAAAACTCGTAAAAGGAATTTCCCACAAATAAAACTCTTAAAAAATAATTTTGGAATTAAATTCCTAAAGAAAAAATTCTCCCAAAAATAAATCCGTGTAGGAAAGGGACTTGGTGCATGGTATACGCGTATATCGCATGGGGCAAAATATGTATTTTTGCCCCATGCAAGTTACCCACTCTTGAACTCAGCAACAGGGATGGAAGCAAAACGCCGCACAAAATATAAGAAGAAGAAGAAAAGTAGACTTTGAGATAGTCGCTGCTTGTGTGTTTTTAAAACAGAATTTCGAGTCATATTTATAGGATGAGATACTTGCAAATCAAGTTAGGTTTTTTGTTTTCTTCAAAAACAAGTAAAACTCGTAAAAGGAATTTCCCACAAATAAAACTCTTAAAAAATAATTTTGGAATTAAATTCCTAAAGAAAAAATTCTCCCAAAAATAAATCCGTGTAGGAAAGGGACTTGGTGCATGGTATACGCGTATATCGCATGGGGAAAAATATGTATTTTTGCCCCATGCAAGTTACCCACTCTTGAACTCAGCAACAGGGATGGAAGCAAAACGCCGCACAAAATATAAGAAGAAGAAGAAGAAGAAAAGTAGACTTAGAGATAGTCGCTGCTTGTGTGTTTTTAAAACAGAATTTCGAGTCATATTTATAGGATGAGGTACTTGCAAATCAAGTGAGGTTTTTTGTTTTCTTCAAAAACAAGTAAAACTCGTAAAAGGAATTTCCCACAAATAAAACTCTTAAAAAATAATTTTGGAATTAAATTCCTAAAGAAAAAATTCTCCCAAAAATAAATCCGTGTAGGAAAGGGACTTGGTGCATGGTATACGCGTATATCGCATGGGGCAAAATATGTATTTTTGCCCCATGCAAGTTACCCACTCTTGAACTCAGCAACAGGGATAGAAGCAAAACGCCGCACAAAATATAAGAAGAAGAAGAAAAGTAGACTTAGAGATAGTCGCTGCTTGTGTGTTTTTAAAACAGAATTTCGAGTCATATTTATAGGATGAGATACTTGCAAATCAAGTTAGGTTTTTTGTTTTCTTCAAAAACAAGTAAAACTCGTAAAAGGAATTTCCCACAAATAAAACTCTTAAAAAATAATTTTGGAATTAAATTCCTAAAGAAAAAATTCTCCAAAAAATAAATCCGTGTAGGAAAGGGACTTGGTGCATGGTATACGCGTATATCGCATGCGGAAAAATATGTATTTTTGCCCCATGCAAGTTACCCACTCTTGAACTCAGCAACAGGGATGGAAGCAAAACGCCGCACAAAATATAAGAAGAAGAAGAAAAGTAGACTTAGAGATAGTCGCTGCTTGTGTGTTTTTAAAACAGAATTTCGAGTCATATTTATAGGATGAGATACTTGCAAATCAAGTTAGGTTTTTTGTTTTCTTCAAAAACAAGTAAAACTCGTAAAAGGAATTTCCCACAAATAAAACTCTTAAAAAATAATTTTGGAATTAAATTCCTAAAGAAAAAATTCTCCCAAAAATAAATCCATGTAGGAAAGGGACTTGGTGCATGGTATACGCGTATATCGCATGGGGAAAAATATGTATTTTTGCCCCATGCAAGTTACCCACTCTTGAACTCAGCAACAGGGATGGAAGCAAAACGCCGCACAAAATATAAGAAGAAGAAGAAGAAAAGTAGACTCAGAGATAGTCGCTGCTTGTGTGTTTTTAAAACAGAATTTCGAGTCATATTTATAGGATGAGATACTTGCAAATCAAGTTAGGTTTTTTGTTTTCTTCAAAAACAAGTAAAACTCGTAAAAGGAATTTCCCACAAATAAAACTCTTAAAAAATAATTTTGGAATTAAATTCCTAAAGAAAAAATTCTCCCAAAAATAAATCCGTGTAGGAAAGGGACTTGGTGCATGGTATACGCGTATATCGCATGGGGCAAAATATGTATTTTTGCCCCATGCAAGTTACCCACTCTTGAACTCAGCAACAGGGATGGAAGCAAAACGCCGCACAAAATATAAGAAGAAGAAGAAAAGTAGACTTAGAGATAGTCGCTGCTTGTGTGTTTTTAAAACAGAATTTCGAGTCATATTTATAGGATGAGATACTTGCAAATCAAGTTAAGTTTTTTGTTTTCTTCAAAAACAAGTAAAACTCGTAAAAGGAATTTCCCACAAATAAAACTCTTAAAAAATAATTTTGGAATTAAATTCCAAAAGAAAAAATTCTCCCAAAAAAAAATCCGTGTAGGAAAGGGACTTGGTGCATGGTATACGCGTATATCGCATGGGGAAAAATATGTATTTTTTCCCCATGCAAGTTACCCACTCTTGAACTCAGCAACAGGGATGGAAGCAAAACGCCGCACAAAATATAAGAAGAAGAAGAAAAGTAGACTTAGAGATAGTCGCTGCTTGTGTGTTTTTAAAACAGAATTTCGAGTCATATTTATAGGATGAGATACTTGCAAATCAAGTTAGGTTTTTTGTTTTCTTCAAAAACAAGTAAAACTCGTAAAAGGAATTTCCCACAAATAAAACTCTTAAAAAATAATTTTGGAATTAAATTCCTAAATAAAAAATTCTCCCAAAAATAAATCCGTGTAGGAAAGGGACTTGGTGCATGGTATACGCATATATCGCATGGGGAAAAATATGTATTTTTTCCCCATGCAAGTTACCCACTCTTGAACTCAGCAACAGGGATGGAAGCAAAACGCCGCACAAAATATAAGAAGAAGAAGAAAAGTAGACTTAGAGATAGTCGCTGCTTGTGTGTTTTTAAAACAGAATTTCGAGTCATATTTATAGGATGAGATACTTGCAAATCAAGTTAGGTTTTTTGTTTTCTTCAAAAACAAGTAAAACTCGTAAAAGGAATTTCCCACAAATAAAACTCTTAAAAAATAATTTTGGAATTAAATTCCTAAAGAAAAAATTCTCCCAAAAATAAATCCGTGTAGGAAAGGGACTTGGTGCATGGTATACGCGTATATCGCATGGGGCAAAATATGTATTTTTGCCCCATGCAAGTTACCCACTCTTGAACTCAGCAACAGGGATGGAAGCGAAACGCCGCACAAAATATAAGAAGATGAAGAAAAGTAGACTTAGAGATAGTCGCTGCTTGTGTGTTTTTAAAACAGAATTTCGAGTCATATTTATATGATGAGATACTTGCAAATCAAGTTAGGTTTTTTGTTTTCTTCAAAAACAAGTAAAACTCGTAAAAGGAATTTCCCACAAATAAAACTCTTAAAAAATAATTTTGGAATTAAATTCCTAAAGAAAAAATTCTCCCAAAAATAAATCCGTGTAGGAAAGGGACTTGGTGCATGGTATACGCGTATATCGCATGGGGAAAATATGTGTTTTTGCCCCATGCAAGTTACCCACTCTTGAACTCAGCAACAGGGATGGAAGCAAAACTCCGCACAAAATATAAGAAGAAGAAGAAAAGTAGACTTAGAGATAGTCGCTGCTTGTGTGTTTTTAAAACAGAATTTCGAGTCATATTTATAGGATGAGATACTTGCAAATCAAGTTAGGTTTTTTGTTTTCTTCAAAAACAAGTAAAACTCGTAAAAGGAATTTCCCACAAATAAAACTCTTAAAAAATAATTTTGGAATTAAATTCCTAAAGAAAAAATTCTCCCAAAAATAAATCCGTGTAGGAAAGGGACTTGGTGCATGGTATACGCGTATATCGCATGGGGCAAAATATGTATTTTTTCCCCATGCAAGTTACCCACTCTTGAACTCAGTAACAGGGATGGAAGCAAAACGCCGCACAAAATATAAGAAGAAGAAGAAAAGTAGACTTAGAGAGAGTCGCTGCTTGTGTATTTTTAAAACAGAATTTCGAGTCATATTTATAGGATGAGATACTTTCAAATCAAGTTAGGTTTTTTGTTTTCTTCAAAAACAAGTAAAACTCGTAAAAGGAATTTCCCACAAATAAAACTCTTAAAAAATAATTTTGGAATTAAATTCCTAAAGAAAAAATTCTCCCAAAAATAAATCCGTGTAGGAAAGGGACTTGGTGCATGGTATACGCGTATATCGCATGGGGGAAAATATGTATTTTTGCCCCATGAAAGTTACCCACTCTTGAACTCAGCAACAGGGATGGAAGCAAAACGCCGCACAAAATATAAGAAGAAGAAGAAAAGTAGACTTAGAGATAGTCGCTGCTTGTGTATTTTTAAAACAGAATTTCGAGTCATATTTATAGGATGAGATACTTGCAAATCAAGTTAGGTTTTTTGTTTTCTTCAAAAACAAGTAAAACTCGTAAAAGGAATTTCCCACAAATAAAACTCTTAAAAAATAATTTTGGAATTAAATTCCTAAAGAAAAAATTCTCCCAAAAATAAATCCGTGTAGGAAAGGTACTTGGTGCATGGTATACGCGTATATCGCATGGGGAAAAATATGTATTTTTGCCCCATGCAAGTTACCCACTCTTGAACTCAGCAACAGGGATGGAAGCAAAACGCCGCACAAAATATAAGAAGAAGAAGAAAAGTAGACTTAGAGATAGTCGCTGCTTGTGTGTTTTTAAAACAGAATTTCGAGTCATATTTATAGGATGAGATACTTGAAAATCAAGTTAGGTTTTTTGTTTTCTTCAAAAACAAGTAAAACTCGTAAAAGGAATTAACCACAAATAAAATTCTTAAAAAATAGTTTTGGAATTAAATTCCTAAAGAAAAACTTCTCCCAAAAATAAATCTGTGTAAGAAAGGGACTTGGTGCATGGTATACGTGTATATCGCATGGGGCAAAATATGTATTTTTTCCCCATGCAAGTTACCCACTCTTGAACTCAGCAACATGGATGGAAGCAAAACGCCGCACAAAATATAAGAAGAAGAAGAAAAGTAGACTTAGAGATAGTCGCTGCTTGTGTGTTTTTAAAACAGAATTTCGAGTCATATTTATAGGATGAGATACTTGAAAATCAAGTTAGGTTTTTTGTTTTCTTCAAAAACAAGTAAAACTCGTAAAAGGAATTTCCCACAAATAAAATTCTTAAAAAATAGTTTTGGAATTAAATTCCTAAAGAAATAATTCTCCCAAAATTAAATTCGTGTAGGAAAGGGACTTGGTGCATGGTATACGCGTATATCGCATGGGGAAAAATATGTATTTTTGCCCCATGCAAGTTACCCACTCTTGAACTCAGCAACAGGGATGGAAGCAAAACGCCGCACAAAATATAAGAAGAAGAAGAAGAAAAGTAGACTTAGAGATAGTCGCTGCTTGTGTGTTTTTAAAACAGAATTTCGAGTCATATTTATAGGATGAGATACTTGCAAATCAAGTTAGGTTTTTTGTTTTCTTCAAAAACAAGTAAAACTCGTAAAAGGAATTTCCCACAAATTACACTTTTTAAAAATAATTTTGGAATTAAATTCCTAAATAAAAAATTCTCCCAAAAATAAATCCGTGTAGGAAAGGGACTTGGTGCATGGTATACGCGTATATCGCATGGGGAAAAATATGTATTTTTCCCCCATGCAAGTTACCCACTCTTGAACTCAGCAACAGGGATGGAAGCAAAACGCCGCACAAAATATAAGAAGAAGAAGAAAAGTAGACTTAGAGATAGTCGCTGCTTGTGTGTTTTTAAAACAGAATTTCGAGTCATATTTATAGGATGAGATACTTGCAAATCAAGTTAGGTTTTTTGTTTTCTTCAAAAACAAGTAAAACTCGTAAAAGGAATTTCCCACAAATAAAACTCTTAAAAAATAGTTTTGGAATTAAATTCCTAAAGAAAAATTCTCCCAAAAATAAATCCGTGTAGGAAAGGGACTTGGTGCATGGTATACGCGTATATCGCATGGGGAAAAATATGTATTTTTGCCCCATGCAAGTTACCCACTCTTGAACTCAGCAACAGGGATGGAAGCAAAACGCCGCACAAAATATAAGAAGAAGAAGAAAAGTAGACTTAGAGATAGTCGCTGCTTGTGTGTTTTTAAAACAGAATTTCGAGTCATATTTATAGGATGAGATACTTGCAAATCAAGTTAGGTTTTTTGTTTTCTTCAAAAACAAGTAAAACTCGTAAAAGGAATTTCCCACAAATAAAATTCTTAAAAAATAGTTTTGGAATTAAATTCCTAAAGAAATAATTCTCCCAAAATTAAATTCGTGTAGGAAAGGGACTTGGTGCATGGTATACGCGTATATCGCATGGGGAAAAATATGTATTTTTGCCCCATGCAAGTTACCCACTCTTGAACTCAGCAACAGGGATGGAAGCAAAACGCCGCACAAAATATAAGAAGAAGAAGAAGAAAAGTAGACTCAGAGATAGTCGCTGCTTGTGTGTTTTTAAAACAGAATTTCGAGTCATATTTATAGGATGAGATACTTGCAAATCAAGTTAGGTTTTTTGTTTTCTTCAAAAACAAGTAAAACTCGTAAAAGGAATTTCCCACAAATAAAACTCTTAAAAAATAATTTTGGAATTAAATTCCTAAAGAAAAAATTCTCCCAAAAATAAATCCGTGTAGGAAAGGGACTTGGTGCATGGTATACGCGTATATCGCATGGGGCAAAATATGTATTTTTGCCCCATGCAAGTTACCCACTCTTGAACTCAGCAACAGGGATGGAAGCAAAACGCCGCACAAAATATAAGAAGAAGAAGAAAAGTAGACTTAGAGATAGTCGCTGCTTGTGTGTTTTTAAAACAGAATTTTGCGTCATATTTATAGGATTAGATACTTGCAAATCAAGTTAGGTTTTTTGTTTTCTTCAAAAACAAGTAAAACTCGTAAAAGGAATTTCCCACAAATAAAACTCTTAAAAAATAATTTTGGAATTAAATTCCTAAAGAAAAAATTCTCCCAAAAATAAATCCGTGTAGGAAAGGGACTTGGTGCATGGTATACGCGTATATCGCATGGGGCAAAATATGTATTTTTGCCCCATGCAAGTTACCCACTCTTGAACTCAGCAACAGGGATGGAAGCAAAACGCCGCACAAAATATAAGAAGAAGAAGAAAAGTAGACTTAGAGATAGTCTCTGCTTGTGTGTTTTTAAAACAGAATTTTGAGTCATATTTATAGGATGAGATACTTGCAAATCAAGTTAGGTTTTTTGTTTTCTTCAAAAACAAGTAAAACTCGTAAAAGGAATTTCCCACAAATAAAACTCTTAAAAAATAATTTTGGAATTAAATTCCTAAAGAAAAAATTCTCCCAAAAATAAATCCGTGTAGGAAAGGGACTTGGTGCATGGTATACGCGTATATCGCATGGGGCAAAATATGTATTTTTTCCCCATGCAAGTTACCCACTCTTGAACTCAGCAACAGGGATGGAAGCAAAACGCCGCACAAAATATAAGAAGAAGAAGAAAAGTAGACTTAGAGATAGTCGTTGCTTGTGTGTTTTTAAAACAGAATTTCGAGTCATATTTATAGGATGAGATACTTGCAAATCAAGTTAGGTTTTTTGTTTTCTTCAAAAACAAGTAAAACTCGTAAAAGGAATTTCCCACAAATAAAACTCTTAAAAAATAATTTTGGAATTAAATTCCTAAAGAAAATATTCTCCCAAAAATAAATCCGTGTAGGAAAGGGACTTGGTGCATGGTATACGCGTATATCGCATGGGTCAAAATATGTATTTTTGCCCAGGATAAGACTGCCCGATATAACTTGAGTTAGCACAACGCAAGTTACCCACTCTTGAACTCAGCAACAGGGATGGAAGCAAAACGCCGCACAAAATATAAGAAGAAGAAAAGTAGACCTAGAGATAGTCGCTGCTTGTGTGTTTTTAAAACAGAATTTCGAGTCATATTTATAGGATGAGATACTTGCAAATCAAGTTAGGTTTTTTGTTTTCTTCAAAAACAAGTAAAACTCGTAAAAGGAATTTCCCACAAATAAAACTCTTAAAAAATAATTTTGGAATTAAATTCTTAAAGAAAAAATTCTCCCAAAAATAAATCCGTGTAGGAAAGGTACTTGGTGCATGGTATACGCGTATATCGCATGGGGAAAAATATGTATTTTTGCCCCATGCAAGTTACCCACTCTTGAACTCAGCAACAGGGATGGAAGCAAAACGCCGCACAAAATATAAGAAGAAGAAGAAAAGTAGACTTAGAGATAGTCGCTGCTTGTGTGTTTTTAAAACAGAATTTCGAGTCATATTTATAGGATGAGATACTTGCAAATCAAGTTAGGTTTTTTGTTTTCTTCAAAAACAAGTAAAACTCGTAAAAGGAATTTCCCACAAATAAAACTCTTAAGAAATAGTTTTGGAATTAAATTCCTAAAGAAAAATTCTCCCAAAAATAAATCCGTGTAGGAAAGGGACTTGGTGCATGGTATACGCGTATATCGCATGGGGAAAAATATGTATTTTTGCCCCATGCAAGTTACCCACTCTTGAACTCAGCAACAGGGATGGAAGCAAAACGCCGCACAAAATATAAGAAGAAGAAGAAAAGTAGACTTAGAGATAGTCGCTGCTTGTGTGTTTTTAAAACAGAATTTCGAGTCATATTTATAGGATGAGATACTTGCAAATCAAGTTAGGTTTTTTGTTTTCTTCAAAAACAAGTAAAACTCGTAAAAGGAATTTCCCACAAATAAAATTCTTAAAAAATAGTTTTGGAATTAAATTCCTAAAGAAAAAATTCTCCCAAAAATAAATCCGTGTAGGAAAGGGACTTGGTGCATGGTATACGCGTATATCGCATGGGGAAAAATATGTATTTTTACCCCATGCAAGTTACCCACTCTTGAACTCAACAACAGGGATGGAAGCAAAACGCCGCACAAAATATAAGAAGAAGAAGAAAAGTAGACTTAGAGATAGTCGCTGCTTGTGTGTTTTTAAAACAGAATTTCGAGTCATATTTATAGGATGAGATACTTGCAAATCAAGTTAGGTTTTTTGTTTTCTTCAAAAACAAGTAAAACTCGTGAAAGGAATTTCCCACAAATAAAACTCTTAAAAAATAATTTTGGAATTAAATTCCTAAAGAAAAAATTCTCCCAAAAATAAATCCGTGTAGGAAAGGGACTTGGTGCATGGTATACGCGTATATCGCATGGGGAAAAATATGTATTTTTTCCCCATGCAAGTTACCCACTCTTGAACTCAGCAACAGGGATGGAAGCAAAACGCCGCACAAAATATAAGAAGAAGAAGAAAAGTAGACTTAGAGATAGTCGCTGCTTGTGTGTTTTTAAAACAGAATTTCGAGTCATATTTATAGGATGAGATACTTGCAAATCAAGTTAGGTTTTTTGTTTTCTTCAAAAACAAGTAAAACTCGTAAAAGGAATTTCCCACAAATAAAACTCTTAAAAAATAATTTTGGAATTAAATTCCTAAAGAAAAAATTCTCCCAAAAATAAATCCGTGTATGAAAGGGACTTGGTGCATGGTATACGCGTATATCGCATGGGGAAAAATATGTATTTTTCCCCATGCAAGTTACCCACTCTTGAACTCAGCAACAGGGATGGAAGCAAAACGCCGCACAAAATATAAGAAGAAGAAGAAAAGTAGACTTAGAGATAGTCGCTGCTTGTGTGTTTTTAAAACAGAATTTCGAGTCATATTTATAGGATGAGATA
>NC_039367.1:84408285-84411511 GCF_003573695.1 Papaver somniferum | reverse complement strand
AAAGGAATTTCCCACAAATAAAACTCTTAAAAAATAATTTTGGAATTAAATTCCTAAAGAAAAAATTCTCCCAAAAATAAATCCGTGTAGGAAAGGGACTTGGTGCATGGTATACGCGTATATCGCATGGGGAAAAATATGTATTTTTTTCCCCATGCAAGTTACCCACTCTTGAACTCAGCAACAGGGATGGAAGCAAAACGCCGCACAAAATATAAGAAGAAGAAGAAAAGTAGACTTAGAGATAATCGCTGCTTGTGTGTTTTTAAAACAGAATTTCGAGTCATATTTATAGGATGAGATACTTGCAAATCAAGTTAGGTTTTTTGTTTTCTTCAAAAACAAGTAAAACTCGTAAAAGGAATTTCCCACAAATAAAACTCTTAAAAAATAATTTTGGAATTAAATTCCTAAAGAAAAAATTCTCCCAAAAATAAATCCGTGTAGGAAAGGGACTTGGTGCATGGTATACGCGTATATCGCATGGGGAAAAATATGTATTTTTGCCCCATGCAAGTTACCCACTCTTGAACTCAGCAACATGGATGGAAGCAAAACGCCGCACAAAATATAAGAAGAAGAAGAAAAGTAGACTTAGAGATAGTCGCTGCTTGTGTGTTTTTAAAACAGAATTTCGAGTCATATTTATAGGATGAGATACTTGAAAATCAAGTTAGGTTTTTTGTTTTCTTCAAAAACAAGTAAAACTCGTAAAAGGAATTTCCCACAAATAAAACTCTTAAAAAATAATTTTGGAATTAAATTCCTAAAGAAAAAATTCTCCCAAAAATAAATCCGTGTAGGAAAGGGACTTGGTGCATGGTATACGCGTATATCGCATGGGGCAAAATATGTATTTTTTCCCCATGCAAGTTACCCACTCTTGAACTCAACAACAGGGATGGAAGCAAAACGCCGCACAAAATATAAGAAGAAGAAGAAAAGTAGACTTAGAGATAGTCGTTGCTTGTGTGTTTTTAAAACAGAATTTCGAGTCATATTTATAGGATGAGATACTTGCAAATCAAGTTAGGTTTTTTGTTTTCTTCAAAAACAAGTAAAACTCGTAAAAGGAATTTCCCACAAATAAAACTCTTAAAAAATAATTTTGGAATTAAATTCCTAAAGAAAAAATTCTCCCAAAAATAAATCCGTGTAGGAAAGGGACTTGGTGCATGGTATACGCGTATATCGCATGGGGCAAAATATGTATTTTTTCCCCATGCAAGTTACCCACTCTTGAACTCAGCAACAGGGATGGAAGCAAAACGCCGCACAAAATATAAGAAGAAGAAGAAAAGTAGACTTAGAGATAGTCGTTGCTTGTGTGTTTTTAAAACAGAATTTCGAGTCATATTTATAGGATGAGATACTTGCAAATCAAGTTAGGTTTTTTGTTTTCTTCAAAAACAAGTAAAACTCGTAAAAGGAATTTCCCACAAATAAAACTCTTAAAAAATAATTTTGGAATTAAATTCCTAAATAAAAAATTCTCCCAAAAATAAATCCGTGTAGGAAAGGGACTTGGTGCATGGTATACGCGTATATCGCATGGGGAAAAATATGTATTTTTTCCCCATGCAAGTTACCCACTCTTGAACTCAGCAACAGGGATGGAAGCAAAACGCCGCACAAAATATAAGAAGAAGAAGAAAAGTAGACTTAGAGATAGTCGCTGCTTGTGTGTTTTTAAAACAGAATTTCGAGTCATATTTATAGGATGAGATACTTGCAAATCAAGTTAGGTTTTTTTTTTTCTTCAAAAACAAGTAAAACTCGTAAAAGGAATTTCCCACAAATAAAACTCTTAAAAAATAATTTTGGAATTAAATTCCTAAAGAAAAAATTCTCCCAAAAATAAATCCGTGTAGGAAAGGGACTTGGTGCATGGTATACGCGTATATCGCATGGGGAAAAATATGTATTTTTCCCCATGCAAGTTACCCACTCTTGAACTCAGCAACAGGGATGGAAGCAAAACGCCGCACAAAATATAAGAAGAAGAAGAAAAGTAGACTTAGAGATAGTCGCTGCTTGTGTGTTTTTAAAACAGAATTTCGAGTCATATTTATAGGATGAGATACTTGCAAATCAAGTTAGGTTTTTTGTTTTCTTCAAAAACAAGTAAAACTCGTAAAAGGAATTTCCCACAAATAAAACTCTTAAAAAATAATTTTGGAATTAAATTCCTAAATAAAAAATTCTCCCAAAAATAAATCCGTGTAGGAAAGGGACTTGGTGCATGGTATACGCATATATCGCATGGGGAAAAATATGTATTTTTTCCCCATGCAAGTTACCCACTCTTGAACTCAGCAACAGGGATGGAAGCAAAACGCCGCACAAAATATAAGAAGAAGAAGAAAAGTAGACTTAGAGATAGTCGCTGCTTGTGTGTTTTTAAAACAGAATTTCGAGTCATATTTATAGGATGAGATACTTGCAAATCAAGTTAGGTTTTTTGTTTTCTTCAAAAACAAGTAAAACTCGTAAAAGGAATTTCCCACAAATAAAACTCTTAAAAAATAATTTTGGAATTAAATTCCTAAAGAAAAAATTCTCCCAAAAATAAATCCGTGTAGGAAAGGGACTTGGTGCATGGTATACGCGTATATCGCATGGGGAAAATATGTATTTTTGCCCCATGCAAGTTACCCACTCTTGAACTCAGCAACAGGGATGGAAGCAAAACGCCGCACAAAATATAAGAAGAAGAAGAAAAGTAGACTTAGAGATAGTCGCTGCTTGTGTGTTTTTAAAACAGAATTTCGAGTCATATTTATAGGATGAGATACTTGCAAATCAAGTTAGGTTTTTTGTTTTCTTCAAAAACAAGTAAAACTCGTAAAAGGAATTTCCCACAAATAAAATTCTTAAAAAATAGTTTTGGAATTAAATTCCTAAAGAAAAAATTCTCCCAAAAATAAATCCGTGTAGGAAAGGGACTTGGTGCATGGTATACGCGTATATCGCATGGGGCAAAATATGTATTTTTACCCCATGCAAGTTACCCACTCTTGAACTCAACAACAGGGATGGAAGCAAAACGCCGCACAAAATATAAGAAGAAGAAGAAAAGTAGACTTAGAGATAGTCGCTGCTTGTGTGTTTTTAAAACAGAATTTCGAGTCATATTTATAGGATGAGATACTTGCAAATCAAGTTAGGTTTTTTGTTTTCTTCAAAAACAAGTAAAACTCGTAAAAGGAATTTCCCACAAATAAAA
>NC_039367.1:84374374-84407080 GCF_003573695.1 Papaver somniferum | reverse complement strand
GAATTAAATTCCTAAAGAAAAAATTCTCCCAAAAATAAATCCGTGTAGGAAAGGGACTTGGTGCATGGTATACGCGTATATCGCATGGGGAAAATATGTATTTTTTCCCCATGCAAGTTACCCACTCTTGAACTCAGCAACAGGGATGGAAGCAAAACGCCGCACAAAATATAAGAAGAAGAAGAAAAGTAGACTTAGAGATAGTCGCTGCTTGTGTGTTTTTGAAACAGAATTTCGAGTCATATTTATAGGATGAGATACTTGAAAATCAAGTTAGGTTTTTTGTTTTCTTCAAAAACAAGTAAAACTCGTAAAAGGAATTAACCACAAATAAAATTCTTAAAAAATAGTTTTGGAATTAAATTCCTAAAGAAAAACTTCTCCCAAAAATAAATCCGTGTAAGAAAGGGACTTGGTGCATGGTATACGTGTATATCGCATGGGGCAAAATATGTATTTTTTCCCCATGCAAGTTACCCACTCTTGAACTCAGCAACATGGATGGAAGCAAAACGCCGCACAAAATATAAGAAGAAGAAGAAAAGTAGACTTAGAGAGAGTCGCTGCTTGTGTATTTTTAAAACAGAATTTCGAGTCATATTTATAGGATGAGATACTTGAAAATCAAGTTAGGTTTTTTGTTTTCTTCAAAAACAAGTAAAACTCGTAAAAGGAATTTCCCACAAATAAAATTCTTAAAAAATAGTTTTGGAATTAAATTCCTAAAGAAATAATTCTCCCAAAATTAAATTCGTGTAGGAAAGGGACTTGGTGCATGGTATACGCGTATATCGCATGGGGAAAAATATGTATTTTTGCCCCATGCAAGTTACCCACTCTTGAACTCAGCAACAGGGATGGAAGCAAAACGCCGCACAAAATATAAGAAGAAGAAGAAGAAAAGTAGACATAGAGATAGTCGCTGCTTGTGTGTTTTTAAAACAGAATTTCGAGTCATATTTATAGGATGAGATACTTGCAAATCAAGTTAGGTTTTTTGTTTTCTTCAAAAACAAGTAAAACTCGTAAAAGGAATTTCCCACAAATAAAACTCTTAAAAAATAATTTTGGAATTAAATTCCTAAATAAAAAATTCTCCCAAAAATAAATCCGTGTAGGAAAGGGACTTGGTGCATGGTATACGCGTATATCGCATGGGGCAAAATAATTATTTTTGCCCCATGCAAGTTACCCACTCTTGAACTCAGCAACAGGGATGGAAGCAAAACGCCGCACAAAATATAAGAAGAAGAAGAAAAGTAGACTTAGAGATAGTCGCTGCTTGTGTGTTTTTAAAACAGAATTTCGAGTCATATTTATAGGATGAGATACTTGCAAATCAAGTTAGGTTTTTTGTTTTCTTCAAAAACAAGTAAAACTCGTAAAAGGAATTTCCCACAAATAAAACTCTTAAAAAATAATTTTGGAATTAAATTCCTAAATAAAAAATTCTCCCAAAAATAAATCCGTGTAGGAAAGGGACTTGGTGCATGGTATACGCATATATCGCATGGGGAAAAATATGTATTTTTTCCCCATGCAAGTTACCCACTCTTGAACTCAGCAACAGGGATGGAAGCAAAACGCCGCACAAAATATAAGAAGAAGAAGAAAAGTAGACTTAGAGATAGTCGCTGCTTGTGTGTTTTTAAAACAGAATTTCGAGTCATATTTATAGGATGAGATACTTGCAAATCAAGTTAGGTTTTTTGTTTTCTTCAAAAACAAGTAAAACTCGTAAAAGGAATTTCCCACAAATAAAACTCTTAAAAAATAATTTTGGAATTAAATTCCTAAAGAAAAAATTCTCCCAAAAATAAATCCGTGTAGAAAGGGACTTGGTGCATGGTATACGCGTATATCGCATGGGTCAAAATATGTATTTTTGCCCAGGATAAGACTGCCCGATATAACTTGAGTTAGCACAACGCAAGTTACCCACTCTTGAACTCAGCAAAAGGGATGGAAGCAAAACACCGCACAAAATATAAGAAGAAGAAAAGTAGACCTAGAGATAGTCGCTGCTTGTGTGTTTTTAAAACAGAATTTCGAGTCATATTTATAGGATGAGATACTTGCAAATCAAGTTAGGTTTTTTGTTTTCTTCAAAAACAAGTAAAACTCGTAAAAGGAATTTCCCACAAATAAAACTCTTAAAAAATAATTTTGGAATTAAATTCCTAAAGAAAAAATTCTCCCAAAAATAAATCCGTGTAGAAAGGGACTTGGTGCATGGTATACGCGTATATCGCATGGGTCAAAATATGTATTTTTGCCCAGGATAAGACTGCCCGATATAACTTGAGTCAGCACAACGCAAGTTACCCACTCTTGAACTCAGCAACAGGGATGGAAGCAAAACGCCGCACAAAATATAAGAAGAAGAAAAGTAGACCTATAGATAGTCGCTGCTTGTGTGTTTTTAAAACAGAATTTCGAGTCATATTTATAGGATGAGATACTTGCAAATCAAGTTAGGTTTTTTGTTTTCTTCAAAAACAAGTAAAACTCGTAAAAGGAATTTCCCACAAATAAAACTCTTAAAAAATAATTTTGGAATTAAATTCCTAAAGAAAAAATTCTCCCAAAAATAAATCCGTGTAGGAAAGGGACTTGGTGCATGGTATACGCGTATATCGCATGGGTCAAAATATGTATTTTTGCCCAGGATAAGACTGAGTTACCCACTCTTGAACTCAGCAACAGGGATGGAAGCAAAACGCCGCACAAAATATAAGAAGAAGAAAAGTAGACCTAGAGATAGTCGCTGCTTGTGTGTTTTTAAAAACAGAATTTCGAGTCATATTTATAGGATGAGATACTTGCAAATCAAGTTAGGTTTTTTGTTTTCTTCAAAAACAAGTAAAACTCGTAAAAGGAATTTCCCACAAATAAAACTCTTAAAAAATAATTTTGGAATTAAATTCCTAAAGAAAAAATTCTCCCAAAAATAAATCCGTGTAGGAAAGGGACTTGGTGCATTGTATACGCGTATATCGCATGGGTCAAAATATGTATTTTTGCCCAGGATAAGACTGCCCAATATAACTTGAGTTAGCACAACGCAAGTTACCCACTCTTGAACTCAGCAACAGGGATGGAAGCAAAACGCCGCACAAAATATAAGAAGAAGAAAAGTAGACCTAGAGATAGTCGCTGCTTGTGTGTTTTTAAAACAGAATTTCGAGTCATATTTATAGGATGAGATACTTGCAAATCAAGTTAGGTTTTTTGTTTTCTTCAAAAACAAGTAAAACTCGTAAAAGGAATTTCCCACAAATAAAACTCTTAAAAAATAATTTTGGAATTAAATTCCTAAAGAAAAAATTCTCCCAAAAATAAATCCGTGTAGGAAAGGGACTTGGTGCATGGTATACACGTATATCGCATGGGTCAAAATATGTATTTTTGCCTAGGATAAGACTGAGTTACCCACTCTTGAACTCAGCAACAGGGATGGAAGCAAAACGCCGCACAAAATATAAGAAGAAGAAAAGTAGACCTAGAGATAGTCGCTGCTTGTGTGTTTTTAAAACAGAATTTCGAGTCATATTTATAGGATGAGATACTTGCAAATCAAGTTAGGTTTTTTGTTTTCTTCAAAAACAAGTAAAACTCGTAAAAGGAATTTCCCACAAATAAAACTCTTAAAAAATAATTTTGGAATTAAATTCCTAAAGAAAAAATTCTCCCAAAAATAAATCCGTGTAGGAAAGGGACTTGGTGCATGGTATACGCGTATATCGCATGGGTCAAAATATGTATTTTTTCCCAGGATAAGACTGCCCGATATAACTTGAGTCAGCACAACGCAAGTTACCCACTCTTGAACTCAGCAACAGGGATGGAAGCAAAACGCCGCACAAAATATAAGAAGAAGAAAAGTAGACCTAGAGATAGTCGCTGCTTGTGTGTTTTTAAAACAGAATTTCGAGTCATATTTATAGGATGAGATACTTGCAAATCAAGTTAGGTTTTTTGTTTTCTTCAAAAACAAGTAAAACTCGTAAAAGGAATTTCCCACAAATAAAACTCTTAAAAAATAATTTTGGAATTAAATTCCTAAAGAAAAAATTCTCCCAAAAATAAATCCGTGTAGGAAAGGGACTTGGTGCATGGTATACGCGTATATCGCATGGGTCAAAATATGTATTTTTTGCCCAGGATAAGACTGCCCGATATAACTTGAGTTAGCACAACGCAAGTTACCCACTCTTGAACTCAGCAACAGGGATGGAAGCAAAACGCCGCACAAAATATAAGAAGAAGAAAAGTAGACCTAGAGATAGTCGCTGCTTGTGTGTTTTTAAAACAGAATTTCGAGTCATATTTATAGGATGAGATACTTGCAAATCAAGTTAGGTTTTTTGTTTTCTTCAAAAACAAGTAAAACTCGTAAAAGGAATTTCCCACAAATAAAACTCTTAAAAAATAATTTTGGAATTAAATTCCTAAAGAAAAAATTCTCCCAAAAATAAATCCGTGTAGGAAAGGGACTTGGTGCATGGTATACGCGTATATCGCATGGGGAAAAATATGTATTTTTTCCCCATGCAAGTTACCCACTCTTGAACTCAGCAACAGGGATGGAAGCAAAACGCCGCACAAAATATAAGAAGAAGAAGAAAAGTAGACTTAGAGATAGTCGCTGCTTGTGTGTTTTTAAAACAGAATTTCGAGTCATATTTATAGGATGAGATACTTGCAAATCAAGTTAGGTTTTTTGTTTTCTTCAAAAACAAGTAAAACTCGTAAAAGGAATTTCCCACAAATAAAACTCTTAAAAAATAATTTTGGAATTAAATTCCTAAAGAAAAAATTCTCCCAAAAATAAATCCGTGTAGGAAAGTGATGTAGTGCAAGATATGGCAGAATCCTACTTGGAAGGAAGGGATCGACGAAAGAATATCCGTTAAATATTTTCCTATTTGTTATTTTTGTTAGGAAATAAGAGATATCTTGCTAGTATTGGCATGATATTATATTTAGTAGGATTTCCTCTTTATTAGCATTAATCATAAAAGATATTGGCATATCCCATAAGGCCTATATATGGCCACGTTTGTAAGGAAGATCGGCAGATTTTTGAGAAAAGAAAACTCTTCCTTTGAGAAGTTTATTCATTGTGTGATTTCTAGTACTAACATTCTACACCATTTGGTATTCAGAAACTGGGTATCGATCCTTCCAACATGGTTCGTGGTAGAGGTCAGGGTGGTCCTCGCGAGGCTTTAGTTGAGGAGGTAATGGAGAGAACGAGATACGATGAACTATCACGCACGGTTGAGCAGCTCGCCGGTCAGGTAGCAACCCTGTTACAACGACATGAGCGCCGTCATCCTCCTATTGATGAGTCCAATTCATCTGATGCCGATGACGATAATGATACTGATAACCCTTTTGCTGGGCGTGAGCGTGAATCTAGGAGTTGGGAATCATCATTCCGCATCGACATTCCTGAGTTTCATGGTAGCGGGTTGACACCAGAGGATTGTATCGACTGGTTTTCTACTGTGGAGGAAGTTCTGGAATTTAAGAGGGTTCCTGATGATCGAGTGGTTCCGCTTGTGGCTACACGCTTTCGGGGTAGGGCTGCTGTTTGGTGGCGTCAACTGAAAGCTTCCCGGATTCAAAAAGGTAAAACTCCTATTTCTTCCTGGGCAAGGCTTGAAAAGTGTATGCGTTCAGCCTTTTTGCCATTTAACTATACCAGAGAACTGTATATTCGTTTACAAAACCTTCGTCAGGATTTTCGTTCCATTGATGAATATACAAAAGAGTTCTATGATTTGGTCACTCGGTCAGGTATTACAGACACCGATGATCAGCTTGTCTCCCGCTATATAGGTGGTCTACGTGAGACTTTCCAAGACACACTAAATATGTTTGATTATTTTTCTGTGTCTGAGGTTCACCAACGAGCTCTGCGTTTGGAAAAACAATTATCCCGTAAGTCAATTAGAGCAGCTGTTGGCCGTCCTACTATTACTCCTTCACAGATTGCTTCCGCTCAACAGAATGTTAGTACGTCTCAAAGGCCTGGTCCTAAATGCTACCGTTGTGGTGATCCTGGTCACTTGGCAAACGATTGTCGTAAGGCTGGTCGACCCGGCAAAGCTTTACTTGTAGAGCCGACTGCTGCTGATGATATATTTGCTGATGCGGAGGAGACATCAACTGAGTTCGATGAAGTATTTCTGCCAGGAGACCAAGGTGACTGCTTGATGATTTCTCGACCATCGTTCCTGACGCCGAAGGTTGACACTGACGAGTCATGGCTCAGAAAGAACATCTTCCAGACAACGTGCACCATAGAAGGAAAAGTCTGTCGAATGATCATTGACTCAGGCAGCTGTGAGAACGTGGTGTCTGAAGAGGCTGTGAGAAAACTCAAGTTATCGACAGAGAAACATCCTAGTCCGTACTCTCTTCACTGGCTGAGTAAAGGTTCGGAGGTAACTATTTCCAAACGTTGTCTTGTGAAGTTTTCCATTGGTTCTGTATACGAGGATGCTTTGTGGTGTGATGTCGTGGTTATGGATGCTTGTCATCTGCTATTGGGACGACCTTGGCAATACGACAGGGAGGTAATTCACAATGGTAAACTAAACACATATTCATTCTTGTTCAAATCGACTCGCGTCACGTTAGTACCTGCCAAGGAAACTGTGCACAAACCACTCTCTAATCTGGCTTCCAATTTTCTGTCTTGGCGTACGTTTGAGACCGAGATGATGGATGAGGGTATTGTGTTCATCCTGTGTGGCCTTTCTCTTGCATCTGCGTCGACTGTGGCGGTTCCGTCATGTATCCAGGGAGTATTATCGGACTTTGCAGACATTTTTCCCGTTGACCTTCCGGATGGGTTGCCTCCATCTCGAGCTATTCAGCACCGGATAGACTTAGTACCAGGATCGGTTCTCCCTAATCGAGCTCATTACCGTATGAGCCCAAGAGAACACGAGGAACTCCAACGTCAGGTAGGGGAGTTGTTAGCCAAGGGTCTCATCAGGGAGAGTCTTAGTCCTTGTGCAGTTCCGGCGTTACTCATTCCTAAGAAGGACGGTTCATGGCGCATGTGTGTGGACAGTCGTGCTATTAATAAGATTACGGTGAAGTATCGTTTTCCCATCCCTCGTCTGGATGATATCCTGGACCAGCTTCATGGTGCTACGATTTTTAGCAAATTGGATTTGCGTAGTGGCTACCATCAGATTCGTATACGGCCTGGAGATGAGTGGAAGACCGCTTTTAAAACTAGGGAAGGACTTTATGAATGGTTGGTGATGCCGTTTGGTCTCTCCAATGCTCCGAGTACGTTTATGCGTGTCATGAATGAAGTATTAAAACCATTCTTGGGTAAGTTTGTGGTCGTTTATTTCGATGACATTTTGGTTTATAGTACTAACTTGGATATGCACTTGCGTCATCTTCGTGAGGTCTTGGTAGTCTTACGCCAGCAAAATTTCTTTGCCGCTACAAAGAAGTGTGTCTTCGGTACAGATCGCATTTTGTTTCTTGGATACGTCATATCCAAGGATGGTATTTCCGTGGATGAATCGAAGGTTGATGCCGTGCGTACTTGGCCTTGTCCGCAAACAATCCATGAGGCCAGGAGTTTTCATGGGTTCGCATCCTTTTATAGAAGGTTTATTCCCCACTTTAGCACTATTGCAGCAGCAATCACCGATTGCATGAAGAATGGCAAGTTTTCTTGGACAGATGCAGCTACAGCAAGCTTCCTCTTACTGAAGGAGAAGCTTTGTTCTGCCCCTATACTGTCGTTACCAAATTTTTCTTTACCATTTGAGGTTCATACAGACGCCTCTAAGGTTGGTATAGGTGCAGTCCTCAGCCAATCCAGCAAACCGATCGCATTTTTTAGTGAGAAATTAAATGGCGCTAAGCGTAATTACAGCACGTATGAACTAGAGTTTTATGCCATCATCCAAACCCTTAAGCACTGGCGTCATTATTTGATTCATTCTGAATTTGTGTTGTTTACTGACCATGATGCTCTCAAGCACATCGGCAATCAAGACAAGATGAATGCACGACAAGTTAAATGGGCTAATTATCTACAAGATTTCACATTTGTCCTCAAACACAAGGCTGGAACTCAGAACCGTGTGGCTGATGGTCTCAGTCGTCGACGAAGTCTGCTAACGTCACTACGGACGGAGGTCTTGGGTTTGGAATCGTTTGCTGATTTATACAAGACTGACCCCTATTTTGGTTCAATTCTGGACGCTGTGCATGCTGGCAACAGTACCCAGTTCTCGCTGTTGGATGGTTTTCTCTTCAAGGGAACTCGACTTTGCATTCCTGACTGTAGCTGGCGTTTACGTATCATTCAAGAACTGCATCACGAGGGTCACTTTGGTCGTGACAAGACCTTCCAGTTGGTTTCAACATCATACTTTTGGCCGCGCTTGTTTAAAGAGGTACAACGTTTCGTTTCTCGTTGTCATATCTGTCAGGTATCTAAAGGTTCTACGACAAATGCTGGTCTTTATATGCCATTACCAATTCCGTCTAAGCCTTGGACTGATATTAGTATGGACTTTGTTGTGGGTTTGCCTCGCACTCAACATGGGATGGATTCTATTTTTGTCGTCGTTGACAGATTTTCCAAAATGGCGCACTTTATAGCTTGCAAAAAAACTACGGATGCAGTTCATGTGGCATTTTTGTTTTTTCAACACGTGTATCGTCTTCATGGTCTCCCAGAGTCCATTGTATCGGACCGTGATTCTAAATTTCTTAGTCATTTCTGGAGGTCTCTTTGGAAATTATTGCGTACGGAGTTGAAATTCAGCAGTGCTTATCACCCTCAAACGGATGGGCAGACAGAGGTTGTTAACCGATCTCTTGGGAACATACTTCGCAGCCTGGTGGGTTCTCACACTAAACAATGGGACAAGCATTTGTTTCAAGCAGAATTTGCCTTCAACAGAGCCATTCATAAGAGCACCGGGTTTAGCCCTTTCCAAGTGGTCTGTGGATTTAATCCGCGTTCACCCCTTGATCTTGCGCCTGTGCCAGATTTGCAACGAGTACATGCCACTGCTGATGAGTTGGTGCATCACTTACAGCAGATACATGACGAAGCTGCTCAAAACTTGGTGGCGTCCTCTACGAAGTACAAAACGGCTGCCGATAAGCATCGTCGTCACGTTGAATTTGAGGTAGGTGATTTCGTTTGGGCTGTACTTATTAAGGAACGTTTCTCTACGGGCACATACAACAAATTGGGTCCTCGCAAGATTGGTCCGTTTGAAATTATTGAGAAGATCAATCCTAATGCTTACCGTTTGCGACTTCCCAGTCATATTCATACTGCTGATGTGTTCAATGTCCGTCATCTCATTCCTTACCACGGCGACTTGTCTGATGATGATTTTTCTACCCTGCCTAATTCGGGGGCGAATTTCCTCTTTCCCGGGGAGAATGATGTAGTGCAAGATATGGCAGAATCCTACTTGGAAGGAAGGGATCGACGAAAGAATATCCGTTAAATATTTTCCTATTTGTTATTTTTGTTAGGAAATAAGAGATATCTTGCTAGTATTGGCATGATATTATATTTAGTAGGATTTCCTCTTTATTAGCATTAATCATAAAAGATATTGGCATATCCCATAAGGCCTATATATGGCCACGTTTGTAAGGAAGATCGGCAGATTTTTGAGAAAAGAAAACTCTTCCTTTGAGAAGTTTATTCATTGTGTGATTTCTAGTACTAACATTCTACACCAGAAAGGGACTTGGTGCATGGTATACGCGTATATCGCATGGGGAAAAATATGTATTTTTGCCCCATGCAAGTTACCCACTCTTGAACTCAGCAACAGGGATGGAAGCAAAACGCCGCACAAAATATAAGAAGAAGAAGAAAAGTAGACTTAGAGATAGTCGCTGCTTGTGTGTTTTTAGAACAGAATTTCGAGTCATATTTATAGGATGAGATACTTGCAAATCAAGTTAGGTTTTTTGTTTTCTTCAAAAACAAGTAAAACTCGTAAAAGGAATTTCCCACAAATAAAACTCTTAAAAAATAATTTTGGAATTAAATTCCTAAAGAAAAAATTCTCCCAAAAATAAATCCGTGTAGGAAAGGGACTTGGTGCATGGTATACGCGTATATCGCATGGGGCAAAATATGTATTTTTGCCCCATGCAAGTTACCCACTCTTGAACTCAGCAACAGGGATGGAAGCAAAACGCCGCACAAAATATAAGAAGAAGAAGAAAAGTAGACTTAGAGATAGTCGCTGCTTGTGTGTTTTTTAAACTGAATTTCGAGTCATATTTATAGGATGAGATACTTGCAAATCAAGTTAGGTTTTTTGTTTTCTTCAAAAACAAGTAAAACTCGTAAAAGGAATTTCCCACAAATAAAACTCTTAAAAAATAATTTTGGAATTAAATTCCTAAAGAAAAAATTCTCCCAAAAATAAATCCGTGTAGGAAAGGGACTTGGTGCATGGTATACGCGTATATCGCATGGGGCAAAATATGTATTTTTGCCCCATGCAAGTTACCCACTCTTGAACTCAGCAACAGGGATGGAAGCAAAACGCCGCACAAAATATAAGAAGAAGAAGAAGAAAAGTAGACTTAGAGATAGTCACTGCTTGTGTGTTTTTAAAACAGAATTTCGAGTCATATTTATAGGATGAGATACTTGCAAATCAAGTTAGGTTTTTTGTTTTCTTCAAAAACAAGTAAAACTCGTAAAAGGAATTTCCCACAAATAAAACTCTTAAAAAATAATTTTGGAATTAAATTCCTAAAGAAAAAATTCTCCCAAAAATAAATCCATGTAGGAAAGGGACTTGGTGCATGGTATACGCGTATATCGCATGGGGAAAAATATGTATTTTTGCCCCATGCAAGTTACCCACTCTTGAACTCAGCAACAGGGATGGAAGCAAAACGCCGCACAAAATATAAGAAGAAGAAGAAGAAAAGTAGACTCAGAGATAGTCGCTGCTTGTGTGTTTTTAAAACAGAATTTCGAGTCATATTTATAGGATGAGATACTTGCAAATCAAGTTAGGTTTTTTGTTTTCTTCAAAAACAAGTAAAACTCGTAAAAGGAATTTCCCACAAATAAAACTCTTAAAAAATAATTTTGGAATTAAATTCCTAAAGAAAAAATTCTCCCAAAAATAAATCCGTGTAGGAAAGGGACTTGGTGCATGGTATACGCGTATATCGCATGGGGCAAAATATGTATTTTTGCCCCATGCAAGTTACCCACTCTTGAACTCAGCAACAGGGATGGAAGCAAAACGCCGCACAAAATATAAGAAGAAGAAGAAAAGTAGACTTAGAGATAGTCGCTGCTTGTGTGTTTTTAAAACAGAATTTCGAGTCATATTTATAGGATGAGATACTTGCAAATCAAGTTAGGTTTTTTTTTTTCTTCAAAAACAAGTAAAACTCGTAAAAGGAATTTCTCACAAATAAAACTCTTAAAATAATTTTGGAATTAAATTCCTAAAGAAAAATTCTCCCAAAAATAAATCCGTGTAGGAAAGGGACTTGGTGCATGGTATACGCGTATATCGCATGGGGAAAAATATGTATTTTTGCCCCATGCAAGTTACCCACTCTTGAACTCAGCAACAGGGATGGAAGCAAAACGCCGCACAAAATATAAGAAGAAGAAGAAAAGTAGACTTAGAGATAGTCGTTGCTTGTGTGTTTTTAAAACAGAATTTCGAGTCATATTTATAGGATGAGATACTTGCAAATCAAGTTAGGTTTTTTGTTTTCTTCAAAAACAAGTAAAACTCGTAAAAGGAATTTCCCACAAATAAAACTCTTAAAAAATAATTTTGGAATTAAATTCCTAAAGAAAAAATTCTCCCAAAAATAAATACGTGTAGGAAAGGGACTTGGTGCATGATATACGCGTATATCGCATGGGTCAAAATATGTATTTTTGCCTAGGATAAGACTGCCCGATATAACTTGAGTTAGCACAATGCAAGTTACCCACTCTTGAACTCAGCAACAGGGATGGAAGCAAAACGCCGCACAAAATATAAGAAGAAGAAAAGTAGACCTAGAGATAGTCGCTGCTTGTGTGTTTTTAAAACAGAATTTCGAGTCATATTTATAGGATGAGATACTTGCAAATCAAGTTAGGTTTTTTGTTTTCTTCAAAAAAAAGTAAAACTCGTAAAAGGAATTTCCCACAAATAAAACTCTTAAAAAATAATTTTTGAATTAAATTCCTAAAGAAAACATTCTCCCAAAAATAAATCCGTGTAGGAAAGGGACTTGGTGCATGGTATACGCGTATATCGCATGGGTCAAAATATGTATTTTTGCCCAGGATAAGACTGCCCGATATAACTTGAGTTAGCACAACGCAAGTTACACACTCTTGAACTCAGCAACAGGGATGGAAGCAAAACGCCGCACAAAATATAAGAAAAAGAAAAGTAGACCTAGAGATAGTCGCTGCTTGTGTGTTTTTAAAACAGAATTTCGAGTCATATTTATAGGATGAGATACTTGCAAATCAAGTTAGGTTTTTTGTTTTCTTCAAAAACAAGTAAAACTCGTAAAAGGAATTTCCCACAAATAAAACTCTTAAAAAATAATTTTGAAATTAAATTCCTAAAGAAAAAATTCTCCCAAAAATAAATCCGTGTAGGAAAGGGACTTGGTGCATGGTATACGCGTATATCGCATGGGTCAAAATATGTATTTTTGCCCAGGATAAGACTGCCCGATATAACTTGAGTTAGCACAACGCAAGTTACCCACTCTTGAACTCAACAACAGGGATGGAAGCAAAACGCCGCACAAAATATAAGAAGAAGAAAAGTAGACCTAGAGATAGTCGCTGTTTGTGTGTTTTTAAAACAGAATTTCGAGTCATATTTATAGGATGAGATACTTGCAAATCAAGTTAGGTTTTTTGTTTTATTCAAAAACAAGTAAAACTCGTAAAAGGAATTTCCCACAAATAAAACTCTTAAAAAATAATTTTGGAATTAAATTCCTAAAGAAAAAATTCTCCCAAAAATAAATCCGTGTAGGAAAGGGACTTGGTGCATGGTATACGCGTATATCGCATGGGTCAAAATATGTATTTTTTCCCAGGATAAGACTGCCCGATATAACTTGAGTTAGCACAACGCAAGTTACCCACTCTTGAACTCAGCAACAGGGATGGAAGCAAAACGCCGCACAAAATATAAGAAGAAGAAAAGTAGACCTAGAGATAGTCGTTGCTTGTGTGTTTTTAAAACAGAATTTCGAGTCATATTTATAGGATGAAATACTTGCAAATCAAGTTAGGTTTTTTGTTTTCTTCAAAAACAAGTAAAACTCGTAAAAGGAATTTCCCACAAATAAAACTCTTAAAAAATAATTTTGGAATTAAATTCCTAAAGAAAAAATTCTCCCAAAAATAAATCCGTGTAGGAAAGGGACTTGGTGCATGGTATACGCGTATATCGCATGGGTCAAAATATGTATTTTTGCCCAGGATAAGACTGAGTTACCCACTCTTGAACTCAGCAACAGGGATGGAAGCAAAACGCCGCACAAAATATAAGAAGAAGAAAAGTAGACCTAGAGATAGTCGCTGCTTGTGTGTTTTTAAAAACAGAATTTCGAGTCATATTTATAGGATGAGATACTTGCAAATCAAGTTAGGTTTTTTGTTTTCTTCAAAAACAAGTAAAACTCGTAAAAGGAATTTCCCACAAATAAAACTCTTAAAAAATAATTTTGGAATTAAATTCCTAAAGAAAAAATTCTCCCAAAAATAAATCCGTGTAGGAAAGGGACTTGGTGCATTGTATACGCGTATATCGCATGGGTCAAAATATGTATTTTTGCCCAGGATAAGACTGCCCAATATAACTTGAGTTAGCACAACGCAAGTTACCCACTCTTGAACTCAGCAACAGGGATGGAAGCAAAACGCCGCACAAAATATAAGAAGAAGAAAAGTAGACCTAGAGATAGTCGCTGCTTGTGTGTTTTTAAAACAGAATTTCGAGTCATATTTATAGGATGAGATACTTTCAAATCAAGTTAGGTTTTTTGTTTTCTTCAAAAACAAGTAAAACTCGTAAAAGGAATTTCCCACAAATAAAACTCTTAAAAAATAATTTTGGAATTAAATTCCTAAAGAAAAAATTCTCCCAAAAATAAATCCGTGTAGGAAAGGGACTTGGTGCATGGTATACGTGTATATCGCATGGGTCAAAATATGTATTTTTGCCCAGGATAAGACTGCCCGATATAACTTGAGTTAGCACAACGCAAGTTACCCACTCTTGAACTCAGCAACAGGGATGGAAGCAAAACGCCGCACAAAATATAAGAAGAAGAAAAGTAGACCTAGAGATAGTCGCTGCTTGTGTGTTGATAAAACAGAATTTCGAGTCATATTTATAGGATGAGATACTTGCAAATCAAGTTAGGTTTTTTGTTTTCTTCAAAAACAAGTAAAACTCGTAAAAGGAATTTCCCACAAATAAAACTCTTAAAAAATAATTTTGGAATTAAATTCCTAAAGAAAAATTCTCCCAAAAATAAATCCGTGTAGGAAAGGGACTTGGTGCATGGTATACGCGTATATCGCATGGGGAAAATATGTATTTTTTCCCCATGCAAGTTACCCACTCTTGAACTCAGCAACAGGGATGGAAGCAAAACACCGCACAAAATATAAGAAGAAGAAGAAAAGTAGACTTAGAGATAGTCGCTGCTTGTGTGTTTTTAAAACAGAATTTCGAGTCATATTTATAGGATGAGATACTTGAAAATCAAGTTAGGTTTTTTGTTTTCTTCAAAAACAAGTAAAACTCGTAAAAGGAATTTCCCACAAATAAAACTCTTAAAAAATAATTTTGGAATTAAATTCCTAAAGAAAAAATTCTCCCAAAAATAAATCCGAATAGGAAAGGGACTTGGTGCATGGTATACGCGTATATCGCATGGGTCAAAATATGTATTAGTTCGCGGGTATACTCTGAAGTAATGCCAAACCCCAACGTGCGAAGATGTGTCCAGGATAAGACTGCCCGATATAACTTGAGTTAGCACAACGCGAGTTACCCACTCTTGAACTCAGCAACAGGGATGGAAGCAAAACGCCGCACAAAATATAAGAAGAAGAAGAAAAGTAGACCTAAAGATAGTCGCTGCTTGTGTGTTTTTAAAACAGAATTTCGAGTCATATTTATAGGATGAGATACTTGCAAATCAAGTTAGGTTTTTTGTTTTCTTCAAAAACAAGTAAAACTCGTAAAAGGAATTTCCCACAAATAAAACTCTTAAAAAATAATTTTGGAATTAAATTCCTAAAGAAAAAATTCTCCCAAAAATAAATCCGTGTAGGAAAGGGACTTGGTGCATGGTATACGCGTATATCGCATGGGGAAAAATATGTATTTTTTCCCCATGTAAGTTACCCACTCTTGAACTCAGCAACAGGGATGGAAGCAAAACGCCGCACAAAATATAAGAAGAAGAAGAAGAAAAGTAGACTTAGAGATAGTCGCTGCTTGTGTGTTTTTAAAACAGAATTTCGAGTCATATTTATAGGATGAGATACTTGCAAATCAAGTTAGGTTTTTTTGTTTTCTTAAAAAACAAGTAAAACTCGTAAAAGGAATTTCCCACAAATAAAACTCTTAAAAAATAATTTTGGAATTAAATTCCTAAAGAAAAAATTCTCCAAAAAGTAAATCCGAATAGGAAAGGGACTTGGTGCATGGTATACGCGTATATCGCATGGGTCAAAATATGCATGGTATACGCGTATAACTTGAGTTAGCACAACGCAAGTTACCCACTCTTGAACTCAGCAACAGGGATGGAAGCAAAACGCCGCACAAAATATAAGAAGAAGAAGAAAAGTAGACCTAGAGATAGTCGCTGCTTGTGTGTTTTTTAAAAACAGAATTTCGAGTCATATTTATAGGATGAGATACTTGCAAATCAAGTTAGGTTTTTTTGTTTTCTTCAAAAACAAGTAAAACTCGTAAAAGGAATTTCCCACAAATAAAACTCTTAAAAAATAATTTTGGAATTAAATTCCTAAAGAAAAAATTCTCCAAAAAGTAAATCCGAATAGGAAAGGGACTTGGTGCATGGTATACGCGTATATCGCATGGGTCAAAATATGCATGGTATACGCGTATAACTTGAGTTAGCACAACGCAAGTTACCCACTCTTGAACTCAGCAACAGGGATGGAAGCAAAACACCGCACAAAATATAAGAAGAAGAAGAAAAGTAGACCTAGAGATAGTCGCTGCTTGTGTGTTTTTTAAAAACAGAATTTCGAGTCATATTTATAGGATGAGATACTTGCAAATCAAGTTAGGTTTTTTTGTTTTCTTCAAAAACAAGTAAAACTCGTAAAAGGAATTTCCCACAAATAAAACTCTTAAAAAATAATTTTGGAATTAAATTCCTAAAGAAAAAATTCTCCCAAAAATAAATCCGTGTAGGAAAGGGACTTGGTGCATGGTATATGCGTATATCGCATGGGGAAAAATATGTATTTTTGCCCCATGCAAGTTACCCACTCTTGAACTCACCAACAGGGATGGAAGCAAAACGCCGCACAAAATATAAGAAGAAGAAGAAAAGTAGACTTAGAGATAGTCGCTGCTTGTGTGTTTTTAAAACAGAATTTCGAGTCATATTTATAGGATGAGATACTTGCAAATCAAGTTAGGTTTTTTTTTTCTTCAAAAACAAGTAAAACTCGTAAAAGGAATTTCCCACAAATAAAACTCTTAAAAAATAATTTTGGAATTAAATTCCTAAAGAAAAAATTCTCCCAAAAATAAATCCGTGTAGGAAAGGGACTTGGTGCATGGTATACGCGTATATCGCATGGGGAAAAATATGTATTTTTTCCCCATGCAAGTTACCCACTCTTGAACTCAGCAACAGGGATGGAAGCAAAACGCCGCACAAAATATAAGAAGAAGAAGAAAAGTAGACTTAGAGATAGTCGCTGCTTGTGTGTTTTTAAAACAGAATTTCGAGTCATATTTATAGGATGAGATATTTGCAAATCAAGTTAGGTTTTTTGTTTTCTTCAAAAACAAGTAAAACTCGTAAAAGGAATTTCCCACAAATAAAACTCTTAAAAAATAATTTTGGAATTAAATTCCTAAAGAAAAAATTCTCCCAAAAATAAATCCGTGTAGGAAAGGGACTTGGTGCATGGTATACGCGTATATCGCATGGGGCAAAATATGTATTTTTTCCCCATGCAAGTTACCCACTCTTGAACTCAACAACAGGGATGGAAGCAAAACGCCGCACAAAATATAAGAAGAAGAAGAAAAGTAGACTTAGAGATAGTCGTTGCTTGTGTGTTTTTAAAACAGAATTTCGAGTCATATTTATAGGATGAGATACTTGCAAATCAAGTTAGGTTTTTTGTTTTCTTCAAAAACAAGTAAAACTCGTAAAAGGAATTTCCCACAAATAAAACTCTTAAAAAATAATTTTGGAATTAAATTCCTAAAGAAAAAATTCTCCCAAAAATAAATCCGTGTAGGAAAGGGACTTGGTGCATGGTATACGCGTATATCGCATGGGGCAAAATATGTATTTTTTCCCCATGCAAGTTACCCACTCTTGAACTCAGCAACAGGGATGGAAGCAAAACGCCGCACAAAATATAAGAAGAAGAAGAAAAGTAGACTTAGAGATAGTCGCTGCTTGTGTGTTTTTAAAACAGAATTTCGAGTCATATTTATAGGATGAGATACTTGCAAATCAAGTTAGGTTTTTTGTTTTCTTCAAAAACAAGTAAAACTCGTAAAAGGAATTTCCCACAAATAAAACTCTTAAAAAATAATTTTGGAATTAAATTCCTAAAGAAAAAATTCTCCCAAAAATAAATCCGTGTAGGAAAGGGACTTGGTGCATGGTATACGCGTATATCGAATGGGGCAAAATATGTATTTTTGCCCCATGCAAGTTACCCACTCTTGAACTCAGCAACAGGGATGGAAGCAAAACGCCGCACAAAATATAAGAAGAAGAAGAAGAAAAGTAGACTTAGAGATAGTCGCTGCTTGTGTGTTTTTAAAACAGAATTTCGATTCATATTTATAGGATGAGATACTTGCAAATCAAGTTAGGTTTTTTGTTTTCTTCAAAAACAAGTAAAACTCGTAAAAGGAATTTCCCACAAATAAAACTCTTAAAAAATAATTTTGGAATTAAATTCCTAAAGAAAAAATTCTCCCAAAAATAAATCCGTGTAGGAAAGGGACTTGGTGCATGGTATACGCGTATATCGCATGGGTCAAAATATGTAATTTTGCCCAGGATAAGACTGAGTTACCCACTCTTGAACTCAGCAACAGGGATGGAAGCAAAACGCCGCACAAAATATAAGAAGAAGAAAAGTAGACCTAGAGATAGTCGCTGCTTGTGTGTTTTTAAAACAGAATTTCGAGTCATATTTATAGGATGAGATACTTGAAAATCAAGTTAGGTTTTTTGTTTTCTTCAAAAACAAGTAAAACTCGTAAAAGGAATTTCCCACAAATAAAACTCTTAAAAAATAATTTTGGAATTAAATTCCTAAAGAAAAAATTCTCCCAAAAATAAATCCGTGTAGGAAAGGGACTTGGTGCATGGTATAGGCGTATATCGCATGGGTCAAAATATGTATTTTTGCCCACCCGCTCCACCCACGTTTTACAATTCATACATAAGTGTATGATTATATAGTGGAGCTCCTCTTTAGTTTTCCACAATGGGGTTCTGCTCTCCGCGTAAAAAAATGTTATAAACAAAACCGAGGGTTAATTTGAAAATTGATATAATTAAAACCTACGGTTTCGTCCCAATGACTGGATAACTTGATTTGCACATTCCTTGGTGTATTTTGTTCTTTCATTGGACAGCAAATTGCAAAATCAGTTACATACTCCCACCAAATCCATGGTTTCCCAACTTCATTAGAAACTTTACGCAAGCAAATCTGCTGTAAATTTTGCACGACTACATCTTTCCCATCATATGTTGGAATCTTGCAACAATTGAAGAAACGTCAGATGTATCAAACAATAAATATAAAGAACAGTATCAAACAACTCTACCACGAACAAATTGATGAGGGCAGAATCACAGGTTCAACAAGCTGTCCTTAACACATTAATTCGCGGGTATACTCTGAAGTAATGCTAAACCCCAACGTGCGAAGATGTGTCCAGGATAAGACTGCCCGATATAACCTTAGTTAGCACAACGCAAGTTACCCACTCTTGAACTCAGCAACAGGGATGGAAGCAAAACGCCGCACAAAATATAAGAAGAAGAAGAAGAAAAGTAGACCTAGAGATAGTCGCTGCTTGTGTGTTTTTAAAACAGAATTTCGAGTCATATTTATAGGATGAGATACTTGCAAATCAAGTTAGGTTTTTTGTTTTCTTCAAAAACAAGTAAAACTCGTAAAAGGAATTTCCCACAAATAAAACTCTTAAAAAATAATTTTGGAATTAAATTCCTAAAGAAAAAATTCTCCCAAAAATAAATCCGTGTAGGAAAGGGACTTGGTGCATGGTATAGGCGTATATCGCATGGGTCAAAATATGTATTTTTGCCCACCCGCTCCACCCACGTTTTACAATTCATACATAAGTGTATGATTATATAGTGGAGCTCCTCTTTAGTTTTCCACAATGGGGTTCTGCTCTCCGCGTAAAAAAATGTTATAAACAAAACCGAGGGTTAATTTGAAAATTGATATAATTAAAACCTACGGTTTCGTCCCAATGACTGGATAACTTGATCTGCACATTCCTTGGTGTATTTTTTTCTTTCATTGGACAACAAATTTCAAAATCAGTTACATACTCCCACCAAATCCATGGTTTCCCAACTTCATTAGAAACTTTACGCAAGCAAATCTGTTGTAAATTTTGCACGACTACATCTTTCCCATCATATGTTGGAATCTTGCAACAATTGAAGAAACGTCAGATGTATCAAACAATAAATATAAAGAACAGTATCAAACAACTCTACCACGAACAAATTGATGAGGGCAGAATCACAGGTTCAACAAGCTGTCCTTAACACATTAGTTCGCGGGTATACTCTGAAGTAATGCTAAACCCCAACGTGCGAAGATGTGTCCAGGATAAGACTGCCCGATATAACTTGAGTTAGCACAACGCAAGTTACCCACTCTTGAACTCAGCAACAGGGATGGAAGCAAAACGCCGCACAAAATATAAGAAGAACAAGAAAAGTAGACCTAGAGATAGTCGCTGCTTGTGTGTTTTTAAAACAGAATTTCGATTCATATTTATAGGATGAGATACTTGCAAATCAAGTTAGGTTTTTTGTTTTCTTCAAAAACAAGTAAAACTCGTAAAAGGAATTTCCCACAAATAAAACTCTTAAAAAATAATTTTGGAATTAAATTCCTAAAGAAAAAATTCTCCCAAAAATAAATCCGTGTAGGAAAGGGACTTGGTGCATGGTATAGGCGTATATCGCATGGGTCAAAATATGTATTTTTGCCCACCCGCTCCACCCACGTTTTACAATTCATACATAAGTGTATGATTATATAGTGGAGCTCCTCTTTATTGACCCCAATGGGGTTCTGCTCTCCGCGTAAAAAAATGTTATAAACAAAACCGAGGGTTAATTTGAAAATTGATATAATTAAAACCTACGGTTTCGTCCCAATGACTGGATAACTTGATCTGCATATTCCTTGGTGTATTTTGTTCTTTCATTGGACATCAAATTGCAAAATAAGTTACATACTCCCACCAAATCCATGGTTTCCCAACTTCATTAGAAACTTTACGCAAGCAAATCTGCTGTAAATTTTGCACGACTACATCTTTCCCATCATATGTTGGAATCTTGCAACAATTGAAGAAACGTCAGATGTATCAAACAATAAATATAAAGAACAGTATCAAACAACTCTACCACGAACAAATTGATGAGGGCAGAATCACAGGTTCAACAAGTTGTCCTTAACACATTAGTTCGCGGGTATACTCTGAAGTAATGCTAAACCCCAACGTGCGAAGATGTGTCCAGGATAAGACTGCCCGATATAACTTGAGTTAGCACAACGCAAGTTACCCACTCTTGAACTCAGCAACAGGGATGGAAGCAAAACGCCGCACAAAATATAAGAAGAAGAAGAAAAGTAGACCTAGAGATAGTCGCTGCTTGTGTGTTTTTAAAACAGAATTTCGAGTCATATTTATAGGATGAGATACTTGCAAATCAAGTTAGGTTTTTTGTTTTCTTCAAAAACAAGTAAAACTCGTAAAAGGAATTTCTCACAAGTAAAACTCTTAAAAAATAATTTTGGAATTAAATTCCTAAAGAAAAAATTCTCCCAAAAATAAATCCGTGTAGGAAAGGGACTTGGTGCATGGTATAGGCGTATATCGCATGGGTCAAAATATGTATTTTTGCCCACCCGCTCCACCCACGTTTTACAATTCATACATAAGTGTATGATTATATAGTGGAGCTCCTCTTTAGTTTTCCACAATGGGGTTCTGCTCTCCGCGTAAAAAAATGTTATAAACAAAACCGAGGGTTAATTTGAAAATTGATATAATTTAAACCTACGGTTTCGTCCCAATGATTGGATAACTTGATCTGCACATTCCTTGGTGTACTTTGTTCTTTCATTGGACAGCAAATTGCAAAATCAGTTACATACTCCCACCAAATCCATGGTTTCCCAACTTCATTAGAAACTTTACGCAAGCAAATCTGCTGTAAATTTTGCACGACTACATCTTTCCCATCATATGTTGGAATCTTGCAACAATTGAAGAAACGTCAGATGTATCAAACAATAAATATAAAGAACAGTATCAAACAACTCTACCACGAACAAATGTATGAGGGCAGAATCACAGGTTCAACAAGCTGTCCTTAACACATTAGTTCGCGGGTATACTCTAAAGTAATGCTAAACCCCAACGTGCGAAGATGTGTCCAGGATAAGACTGCCCGATATAACTTGAGTTAGCACAACGCAAGTTACCCACTCTTGAACTCAGCAACAGGGATGGAAGCAAAACGCCGCACAAAATATAAGAAGAAGAAGAAAAGTAGACCTAGAGATAGTCGCTGCTTGTGTGTTTTTAAAACAGAATTTCGAGTCATATTTATAGGATGAGATACTTGCAAATCAAGTTAGGTTTTTTGTTTTCTTCAAAAACAAGTAAAACTCGTAAAAGGAATTTCCCACAAATAAAACTCTTAAAAAATAATTTTGGAATTAAATTCCTAAAGAAAAAATTCTCCCAAAAATAAATCCGTGTAGGAAAGGGACTTGGTGCATGGTATACGCGTATATCGCATGGGTCAAAATATGTTTTTTTTCCCACTCTTGAACTCAGCAACAGGGATGGAAGCAAAACGCCGCACAAAATATAAGAAGAAGAAGAAAAGTAGACCTAGAGATAGTCGCTGCTTGTGTGTTTTTAAAACAGAATTTCGAGTCATATTTATAGGATGAGATACTTGCAAATCAAGTTAGGTTTTTTGTTTTCTTCAAAAACAAGTAAAACTCGTAAAAGGAATTTCCCACAAATAAAACTCTTAAAAAATAATTTTGGAATTAAATTCCTAAAGAAAAAATTCTCCCAAAAATAAATCCGTGTAGGAAAGGGACTTGGTGCATGGTATACGCGTATATCGCATGGGTCAAAATATGTATTTTTTCCCAGGATAAGACTGCCCGATATAACTTGAGTCAGCACAACGCAAGTTACCCACTCTTGAACTCAGCAACAGGGATGGAAGAAAAACGCCGCACAAAATATAAGAAGAAGAAAAGTAGACCTAGAGATAGTCGCTGCTTGTGTGTTTTTAAAACAGAATTTCGAGTCATATTTATAGGATGAGATACTTGCAAATCAAGTTAGGTTTTTTGTTTTCTTCAAAAACAAGTAAAACTCGTAAAAGGAATTTCCCACAAATAAAACTCTTAAAAAATAATTTTTGAATTAAATTCCTAAAGAAAACATTCTCCCAAAAATAAATCCGTGTAGGAAAGGGACTTGGTGCATGGTATACGCGTATATCGCATGGGTCAAAATATGTATTTTTGACCAGGATAAGACTGCCCGATATAACTTGAGTTAGCACAACGCAAGTTACCCACTCTTGAACTCAGCAACAGGGATGGAAGCAAAACGCCGCACAAAATATAAGAAGAAGAAAAGTAGACCTCGAGATAGTCGCTGCTTGTGTGTTTTTAAAACAGAATTTCGAGTCATATTTATAGGATGAGATACTTGCAAATCAAGTTAGGTTTTTTGTTTTCTTCAAAAACAAGTAAAACTCGTAAAAGGAATTTCCCACAAATAAAACTCTTAAAAAATAATTTTGGAATTAAATTCCTAAAGAAAAAATTCTCCCAAAAATAAATCCGTGTAGGAAAGGGACTTGGTGCATGGTATAGGCGTATATCGCATGGGTCAAAATATGTATTTTTTCCCACCCGCTCCACCCACGTTTTACAATTCATACATAAGTGTATGATTATATAGTGGAGCTCCTCTTTAGTTTTCCACAATGGGGTTCTGCTCTCCGCGTAAAAAAATGTTATAAACAAAACCGAGGGTTAATTTGAAAATTGATATAATTAAAACCTACGGTTTCGTCCCAATGACTGGATAACTTGATCTGCACATTCCTTGGTGCATTTTGTTCTTTCATTGGACAGCAAATTGCAAAATCAGTTACATACTCCCACCAAATCCATGGTTTCCCAACTTCATTAGAAACTTTACGCAAGCAAATCTGCTGTAAATTTTGCACGACTACATCTTTCCCATCATATGTTGGAATCTTGCAACAATTGAAGAAACGTCAGATGTATCAAACAATAAATATAAAGAACAGTATCAAACAACTCTACCACGAACAAATTGATGAGGGCAGAATCACAGGTTCAACAAGTTGTCCTTAACACATTAGTTCGCGGGTATACTCTGAAGTAATGCTAAACCCCAACGTGCGAAGATGTGTCCAGGATAAGACTACCCGATATAACTTGAGTTAGCACAACGCAAGTTACCCACTCTTGAACTCAGCAACAGGGATGGAAGCAAAACGCCGCACAAAATATAAGAAGAAGAAGAAAAGTAGACCTAGAGATAGTCGCTGCTTGTGTGTTTTTAAAACAGAATTTCGAGTCTTATTTATAGGATGAGATACTTTCAAATCAAGTTAGGTTTTTTGTTTTCTTCAAAAACAAGTAAAACTCGTAAAAGGAATTTCCCACAAATAAAACTCTTAAAAAATAATTTTGGAATTAAATTCCTAAAGAAAAAATTCTCCCAAAAATAAATCCGTGTAGGAAAGGGACTTGGTGCATGGTATAGGCGTATATCGCATGGGTCAAAATATGTATTTTTGCCCACCCGCTCCACCCACGTTTTACAATTCATACATAAGTGTATGATTATATAGTGGAGCTCCTCTTTATTGACCCCAATGGGGTTCTGCTCTCCGCGTAAAAAAATGTTATAAACAAAACCGAGGGTTAATTTGAAAATTGATATAATTAAAACCTACAGTTTCGTCCCAATGACTGGATAACTTGATCTGCACATTCCTTGGTGTATTTTGTTCTTTCATTGGACAGCAAATTGCAAAATCAGTTACATACTCCCACCAAACCATGGTTTCCCAACTTCATTAGAAACTTTACGCAAGCAAATCTGCTGTAAATTTTGCACGACTACATCTTTCCCATCATATGTTGGAATCTTGCAACAATTGAAGAAACGTCAGATGTATCAAACAATAAATATAAAGAACAGTATCAAACAACTCTACCACGAACAAATTGATGAGGGCAGAATCACAGGTTCAACAAGTTGTCCTTAACACATTAGTTCGCGGGTATACTCTGAAGTAATGCTAAACCCCAACGTGCGAAGATGTGTCCAGGATAAGACTGCCCGATATAACTTGAGTTAGCACAACGCAAGTTACCCACTTTTGAACTCAGCAACAGGGATGGAAGCAAAACGCCGCACAAAATATAAGAAGAAGAAGAAAAGTAGACCTAGAGATAGTCGCTGCTTGTGTGTTTTTAAAACAGAATTTCGAGTCATATTTATAGGATGAGATACTTGCAAATCAAGTTAGGTTTTTTGTTTTCTTCAAAAACAAGTAAAACTCGTAAAAGGAAATTCCCACAAATAAAACTCTTAAAAAATAATTTTGGAATTAAATTACTAAAGAAAAAATTCTCCCAAAAATAAATTCGTGTAGGAAAGGGACTTGGTGCATGGTATAGGCGTATATCGCATGGGTCAAAATATGTATTTTTGCCCACCCGCTCCACCCACGTTTTAAAATTCATACATAATTGTATGATTATATAGTGGAGCTCCTCTTTAGTTTTCCACAATGGGGTTCTGCTCTCCGCGTAAAAAAATGTTATAAACAAAACCGAGGGTTAATTTGAAAATTGATATAATTAAAACCTACGGTTTCGTCCCAATGACTGGATAACTTGATCTGCACATTCCTTGGTGTATTTTGTTCTTTCATTGGACAGCAAATTGCAAAATCAGTTACATACTCCCACCAAATCCATGGTTTCCCAACTTCATTAGAAACTTTACGCAAGCAAATCTGCTGTAAATTTTGCACGACTACATCTTTCCCATCATATGTTGGAATCTTGCAACAATTGAAGAAACGTCAGATGTATCAAACAATAAATATAAAGAACAGTATCAAACAACTCTACCACGAACAAATTGATGAGGGCAGAATCACAGGTTCAACAAGCTGTCCTTAACACATTAGTTCCCGGGTATACTCTGAAGTAATGCTAAACCCCAACGTGCGAAGATGTGTCCAGGATAAGACTGCCCGATATAACTTGAGTTAGCACAACGCAAGTTACCCACTCTTGAACTCAGCAACATGGATGGAAGCAAAACGCCGCACAAAATATAAGAAGAAGAAGAAGAAGAAAAGTAGACCTAGAGATAGTCGCTGCTTGTGTGTTTTTAAAACAGAATTTCGAGTCATATTTATAGGATGAGATACTTGCAAATCAAGTTAGGTTTTTTGTTTTCTTCAAAAACAAGTAAAACTCGTAAAAGGAATTTCCCACAAATAAAACTCTTAAAAAATAATTTTGGAATTAAATTCCTAAAGAAAAAATTCTCCCAAAAATAAATCCGTGTAGGAAAGGGACTTGGTGCATGGTATAGGCGTATATCGCATGGGTCAAAATATGTATTTTTTCCCACCCGCTCCACCCACGTTTTACAATTCATACATAAGTGTATGATTATATAGTGGAGCTCCTCTTTAGTTTTCCACAATGGGGTTCTGCTCTCCGCGTAAAAAAATGTTATAAACAAAACCGAGGGTTAATTTGAAAATTGATATAATTAAAACCTACGGTTTCGTCCCAATGACTGGATAACTTGATCTGCAAATTCCTTGGTGTATTTTGTTCTTTCATTGGACAGCAAATTGCAAAATCAGTTACATACTCCCACCAAATCCATGGTTTCCCAACTTCATTAGAAACTTTACGCAAGCAAATCTGCTGTAAATTTTGCACGACTACATCTTTCCCATCATATGTTGGAATCTTGCAACAATTGAAGAAACGTCAGATGTATCAAACAATAAATATAAATAACAGTATCAAACAACTCTACCACGAACAAATTGATGAGGGCAGAATCACAGGTTCAACAAGCTTTCCTTAACACATTAGTTCGCGGGTATACTCTGAAGTAATGCTAAACCCCAACGTGCGAAGATGTGTCCAGGATAAGACTGCCCGATATAACTTGAGTTAGCACAACGCAAGTTACCCACTCTTGAACTCAGCAACAGGGATGGAAGCAAAACGCCGCACAAAATATAAGAAGAAGAAGAAGAAAAGTAGACCTAGAGATAGTCGCTGCTTGTATGTTTTTAAAACAGAATTTCGAGTCATATTTATAGGATGAGATACTTGCAAATCAAGTTAGGTTTTTTGTTTTCTTCAAAAACAAGTAAAACTCGTAAAAGGAATTTCCCACAAATAAAACTCTTAAAAAATAATTTTGGAATTAAATTCCTAAAGAAAAAATTCTCCCAAAAATAAATCCGTGTAGGAAAGGGACTTGGGGCATGGTATACGCGTATATCGCATGGGTCAAAATATGTATTTTTGCCCAGGATAAGACTGCCCGATATAACTTGAGTTAGCACAACGCAAGTTACCCACTCTTGAAGTCAGCAACAGGGATGGAAGCAAAACGCCGCACAAAATATAAGAAGAAGAAGAAAAGTAGACCTAGAGATAGTCGCTGCTTGTATGTTTTTAAAACAGAATTTCGAGTCATATTTATAGGATGAGATACTTGCAAATCAAGTTAGGTTTTTTGTTTTCTTCAAAAACAAGTAAAACTCGTAAAAGGAATTTCCCACAAATAAAACTCTTAAAAAATAATTTTGGAATTAAATTCCTAAAGAAAAAATTCTCCCAAAAATAAATCCGTGTAGGAAAGGGACTTGGGGCATGGTATACGCGTATATCGCATGGGTCAAAATATGTATTTTTGCCCAGGATAAGACTGCCCGATATAACTTGAGTTAGCACAACGCAAGTTACCCACTCTTGAACTCAGCAACAAGGATGGAAGCAAAACGCCGCACAAAATATAAGAAGAAGAAGAAAAGTAGACCTAGAGATAGTCGCTGCTTGTATGTTTTTAAAACAGAATTTCGAGTCATATTTATAGGATGAGATACTTGCAAATCAAGTTAGGTTTTTTGTTTTCTTCAAAAACAAGTAAAACTCGTAAAAGGAACTTCCCACAAATAAAACTCTTCAAAAATAATTTTGGAATTAAATTCCTAAAGAAAAAATTCTCCCAAAAATAAATCCGTGTAGGAAAGGGACTTGGGGCATGGTATACGCGTATATCGCATGGGTCAAAATATGTATTTTTGCCCAGGATAAGACTGCCCGATATAACTTGAGTTAGCACAACGCAAGTTACCCACTCTTGAACTCAGCAACAGGGATGGAAGCAAAACGCCGCACAAAATATAAGAAGAAGAAGAAAAGTATACCTAGAGATAGTCGCTGCTTGTATGTTTTTAAAACAGAATTTCGAGTTATATTTATAGGATGAGATACTTGCAAATCAAGTTAGGTTTTTTGTTTTCTTCAAAAACAAGTAAAACTCGTAAAAGGAATTTCCCACAAATAAAACTCTTAAAAAATAATTTTGGAATTAAATTCCTAAAGAAAAAATTCTCCCAAAAATAAATCCGTGTAGGAAAGGGACTTGGGGCATGGTATACGCGTATATCGCATGGGTCAAAATATGTATTTTTGCCCAGGATAAGACTGCCCGATATAACTTGAGTTAGCACAACGCAAGTTACCCACTCTTGAACTCAGCAACAGGGATGGAAGCAAAACGCCGCACAAAATATAAGAAGAAGAAGAAAAGTAGACCTAGAGATAGTCGTTGCTTGTGTGTTTTTAAAACAGAATTTCGAGTCATATTTATAGGATGAGATACTTGCAAATCAAGTTAGGTTTTTTGTTTTCTTCAAAAACAAGTAAAACTCGTAAAAGGAATTTCCCACAAATAAAACTCTTAAAAAATAATTTTGGAATTAAATTCCTAAAGAAAATATTCTCCCAAAAATAAATCCGTGTAGGAAAGGGACTTGGTGCATGGTATACGCGTATATCGCATGGGTCAAAATATGTATTTTTGCCCAAGATAAGACTGCCCGATATAACTTGAGTTAGCACAACGCAAGTTACCCACTCTTGAACTCAGCAACAGGGATGGAAGCAAAACGCCGCACAAAATATAAGAAGAAGAAAAGTAGACCTAGAGATAGTCGCTGCTTGTGTGTTTTTAAAACAGAATTTCGAGTCATATTTATAGGATGAGATACTTGCAAATCAAGTTAGGTTTTTTGTTTTCTTCAAAAACAAGTAAAACTCGTAAAAGGAATTTCCCACAAATAAAACTCTTAAAAAATAATTTTGGAATTAAATTCCTAAAGAAAAAATTCTCCCAAAAATAAATCCGTGTAGGAAAGGGACTTGGTGCATGGTATACGCGTATATCGCATGGGTCAAAATATGTATTTTTTGCCCAGGATAAGACTGCCCGATATAACTTGAGTTAGCACAACGCAAGTTACCCACTCTTGAACTCAGCAACAGGGATGGAAGCAAAACGCCGCACAAAATATAAGAAGAAGAAAAGTAGACCTAGAGATAGTCGCTGCTTGTGTGTTTTTAAAACAGAATTTCGAGTCATATTTATAGGATGAGATACTTGCAAATCAAGTTAGGTTTTTTGTTTTCTTCAAAAACAAGTAAAACTCGTAAAAGGAATTTCCCACAAATAAAACTCTTAAAAAATAATTTTGGAATTAAATTCCTAAAGAAAAAATTCTCCCAAAAATAAATCCGTGTAGGAAAGGGACTTGGTGCATGGTATACGCGTATATCGCATGGGGAAAATATGTATTTTTGCCCCATGCAAGTTACCCACTCTTGAACTCAGCAACAGGGATGGAAGCAAAACGCCGCACAAAATATAAGAAGAAGAAGAAAAGTAGACTTAGAGATAGTCGCTGCTTGTGTGTTTTTAAAACAGAATTTCGAGTCATATTTATAGGATGAGATACTTGCAAATCAAGTTAGGTTTTTTGTTTTCTTCAAAAACAAGTAAAACTCGTAAAAGGAATTTCCCACAAATAAAACTCTTAAAAAATAATTTTGGAATTAAATTCCTAAATAAAAAATTCTCCCAAAAATAAATCCGTGTAGGAAAGGGACTTGGTGCATGGTATACGCATATATCGCATGGGGAAAAATATGTATTTTTTCCCCATGCAAGTTACCCACTCTTGAACTCAGCAACAGGGATGGAAGCAAAACGCCGCACAAAATATAAGAAGAAGAAGAAAAGTAGACTTAGAGATAGTCGCTGCTTGTGTGTTTTTAAAACAGAATTTCGAGTCATATTTATAGGATGAGATACTTGCAAATCAAGTTAGGTTTTTTGTTTTCTTCAAAAACAAGTAAAACTCGTAAAAGGAATTTCCCACAAATAAAACTCTTAAAAAATAATTTTGGAATTAAATTCCTAAAGAAAAAATTCTCCCAAAAATAAATCCGTGTAGGAAAGGTACTTGGTGCATGGTATACGCGTATATCGCATGGGGAAAAATATGTATTTTTGCCCCATGCAAGTTACCCACTCTTGAACTCAGCAACAGGGATGGAAGCAAAACGCCGCACAAAATATAAGAAGAAGAAGAAAAGTAGACTTAGAGATAGTCGCTGCTTGTGTGTTTTTAAAACAGAATTTCGAGTCATATTTATAGGATGAGATACTTGAAAATCAAGTTAGGTTTTTTGTTTTCTTCAAAAACAAGTAAAACTCGTAAAAGGAATTTCCCACAAATAAAACTCTTAAAAAATAATTTTGGAATTAAATTCCTAAAGAAAAATTCTCCCAAAAATAAATCCGTGTAGGAAAGGGACTTGGTGCATGGTATACGCGTATATCGCATGGGGAAAATATGTATTTTTGCCCCATGCAAGTTACCCACTCTTGAACTCAGCAACAGGGATGGAAGCAAAACACCGCACAAAATATAAGAAGAAGAAGAAGAAAAGTAGACTTAGAGATAGTCGCTGCTTGTGTGTTTTTAAAACAGAATTTCTAGTCATATTTATATGATGAGATACTTGCAAATCAATTTAGGTTTTTTGTTTTCTTCAAAAACAAGTAAAACTCGTAAAAGGAATTTCCCACAAATAAAACTCTTAAAAAATAATTTTGGAATTAAATTGCTAAAGAAAAAATTCTCCCAAAAATAAATCCGTGTAGGAAAGGGACTTGGTGCATGGTATACGCGTATATCGCATGGGGCAAAATATGTATTTTTGCCCCATGCAAGTTACCCACTCTTGAACTCAGCAACAGGGATGGAAGCAAAACGACGCACAAAATATAAGAAGAAGAAGAAAAGTAGACTTAGAGATAGTCGCTGCTTGTGTGTTTTTAAAACAGAATTTCGAGTCATATTTATAGGATGAGATACTTGCAAATCAAGTTAGGTTTTTTGTTTTCTTCAAAAACAAGTAAAACTCGTAAAAGGAATTTCCCACAAATAAAACTCTTAAAAAATAATTTTGGAATTAAATTCCTAAAGAAAAAATTCTCCCAAAAATAAATCCGTGTAGGAAAGGTACTTGGTGCATGGTATACGCGTATATCGCATGGGGAAAAATATGTACTTTTGCCCCATGCAAGTTACCCACTCTTGAACTCAGCAACAGGGATGGAAGCAAAACGCCGCACAAAATATAAGAAGAAGAAGAAGAAGAAAAGTAGACTTAGAGATAGTCGCTGCTTGTGTGTTTTTAAAACAGAATTTCGAGTCATATTTATAGGATGAGATACTTGAAAATCAAGTTAGTTTTTTGTTTTCTTCAAAAACAAGTAAAACTCGTAAAAGGAATTTCCCACAAATAAAACTCTTAAAAAATAATTTTGGAATTAAATTCCTAAAGAAAAATTCTCCCAAAAATAAATCCGTGTAGGAAAGGGACTTGGTGCATGGTATACGCGTATATCGCATGGGGAAAAATATGTATTTTTTCCCCATGCAAGTTACCCACTCTTGAACTCAGCAACAGGGATGGAAGCAAAACGCCGCACAAAATATAAGAAGAAGAAGAAGAAAAGTAGACTTAGAGATAGTCGCTGCTTGTGTGTTTTTAAAACAGAATTTCGAGTCATATTTATATGATGAGATACTTGCAAATCAAGTTAGGTTTTTTGTTTTCTTCAAAAACAAGTAAAACTCGTAAAAGGAATTTCCCACAAATAAAACTCTTAAAAAATAATTTTGGAATTAAATTCCTAAAGAAAAATTCTCCCAAAAATAAATCCGTGTAGGAAAGGGACTTGGTGCATGGTATACGCGTATATCGCATGGGGAAAATATGTATTTTTTCCCCATGCAAGTTACCCACTCTTGAACTCAGCAACAGGGATGGAAGCAAAACACCGCACAAAATATAAGAAGAAAAAGAAAAGTAGACTTAGAGATAGTCGCTGCTTGTGTGTTTTTAAAACAGAATTTCTAGTCATATTTATATGATGAGATACTTGCAAATCAATTTAGGTTTTTTGTTTTCTTCAAAAACAAGTAAAACTCGTAAAAGGAATTTCCCACAAATAAAACTCTTAAAAAATAATTTTGGAATTAAATTGCTAAAGAAAAAATTCTCCCAAAAATAAATCTGTGTAGGAAAGGGACTTGGTGCATGGTATACGCGTATATCGCATGGGGAAAAATATGTATTTTTGCCCCATGCAAGTTACCCACTCTTGAACTCAGCAACAGGGATGGAAGCAAAACGCCGCACAAAATATAAGAAGAAGAAGAAAAGTAGACTTAGAGATAGTCGTTGCTTGTGTGTTTTTAAAACAGAATTTCGAGTCATATTTATAGGATGAGATACTTGCAAATCAAGTTAGGTTTTTTGTTTTCTTCAAAAACAAGTAAAACTCGTAAAAGGAATTTCCCACAAATAAAATTCTTAAAAAATAGTTTTGGAATTAAATTCCTAAAGAAATAATTCTCCCAAAATTAAAT
>NC_039367.1:84369492-84374364 GCF_003573695.1 Papaver somniferum | reverse complement strand
AAAAATTCTCCCAAAAATAAATCCGTGTAGGAAAGGGACTTGGTGCATGGTATACGCGTATATCGCATGGGGAAAAATATGTATTTTTGCCCCATGCAAGTTACCCACTCTTGAACTCAGCAACAGGGATGGAAGCAAAACGCCGCACAAAATATAAGAAGAAGAAGAAGAAAAGTAGACTCAGAGATAGTCGCTGCTTGTGTGTTTTTAAAACAGAATTTCGAGTCATATTTATAGGATGAGATACTTGCAAATCAAGTTAGGTTTTTTGTTTTCTTCAAAAACAAGTAAAACTCGTAAAAGGAATTTCCCACAAATAAAACTCTTAAAAAATAATTTTGGAATTAAATTCCTAAAGAAAAAATTCTCCCAAAAATAAATCCGTGTAGGAAAGGGACTTGGTGCATGGTATACGCGTATATCGCATGGGGCAAAATATGTATTTTTGCCCCATGCAAGTTACCCACTCTTGAACTCAGCAACAGGGATGGAAGCAAAACGCCGCACAAAATATAAGAAGAAGAAGAAAAGTAGACTTAGAGATAGTCGCTGCTTGTGTGTTTTTAAAACAGAATTTTGCGTCATATTTATAGGATTAGATACTTGCAAATCAAGTTAGGTTTTTTGTTTTCTTCAAAAACAAGTAAAACTCGTAAAAGGAATTTCCCACAAATAAAACTCTTAAAAAATAATTTTGGAATTAAATTCCTAAAGAAAAAATTCTCCCAAAAATAAATCCGTGTAGGAAAGGGACTTGGTGCATGGTATACGCGTATATCGCATGGGGCAAAATATGTATTTTTGCCCCATGCAAGTTACCCACTCTTGAACTCAGCAACAGGGATGGAAGCAAAACGCCGCACAAAATATAAGAAGAAGAAGAAAAGTAGACTTAGAGATAGTCTCTGCTTGTGTGTTTTTAAAACAGAATTTTGAGTCATATTTATAGGATGAGATACTTGCAAATCAAGTTAGGTTTTTTGTTTTCTTCAAAAACAAGTAAAACTCGTAAAAGGAATTTCCCACAAATAAAACTCTTAAAAAATAATTTTGGAATTAAATTCCTAAAGAAAAAATTCTCCCAAAAATAAATCCGTGTAGGAAAGGGACTTGGTGCATGGTATACGCGTATATCGCATGGGGAAAAATATGTATTTTTCCCCATGCAAGTTACCCACTCTTGAACTCAGCAACAGGGATGGAAGCAAAACGCCGCACAAAATATAAGAAGAAGAAGAAAAGTAGACTTAGAGATAGTCGCTGCTTGTGTGTTTTTAAAACAGAATTTCGAGTCATATTTATAGGATGAGATACTTGCAAATCAAGTTAGGTTTTTTGTTTTCTTCAAAAACAAGTAAAACTCGTAAAAGGAATTTCCCACAAATAAAACTCTTAAAAAATAATTTTGGAATTAAATTCCTAAAGAAAAATTCTCCCAAAAATAAATCCGTGTAGGAAAGGGACTTGGTGCATGGTATACGCGTATATCGCATGGGGAAAATATGTATTTTTTCCCCATGCAAGTTACCCACTCTTGAACTCAGCAACAGGGATGGAAGCAAAACACCGCACAAAATATAAGAAGAAGAAGAAAAGTAGACTTAGAGATAGTCGCTGCTTGTGTGTTTTTAAAACAGAATTTCTAGTCATATTTATATGATGAGATACTTGCAAATCAATTTAGGTTTTTTGTTTTCTTCAAAAACAAGTAAAACTCGTAAAAGGAATTTCCCACAAATAAAACTCTTAAAAAATAATTTTGGAATTAAATTGCTAAAGAAAAAATTCTCCCAAAAATAAATCTGTGTAGGAAAGGGACTTGGTGCATGGTATACGCGTATATCGCATGGGGAAAAATATGTATTTTTGCCCCATGCAAGTTACCCACTCTTGAACTCAGCAACAGGGATGGAAGCAAAACGCCGCACAAAATATAAGAAGAAGAAGAAAAGTAGACTTAGAGATAGTCGTTGCTTGTGTGTTTTTAAAACAGAATTTCGAGTCATATTTATAGGATGAGATACTTGCAAATCAAGTTAGGTTTTTTGTTTTCTTCAAAAACAAGTAAAACTCGTAAAAGGAATTTCCCACAAATAAAATTCTTAAAAAATAGTTTTGGAATTAAATTCCTAAAGAAATAATTCTCCCAAAATTAAATCCGTGTAGGAAAGGGACTTGGTGCATGGTATACGCGTATATCGCATGGGGAAAAATATGTATTTTTGCCCCATGCAAGTTACCCACTCTTGAACTCAGCAACAGGGATGGAAGCAAAACGCCGCACAAAATATAAGAAGAAAAAGAAGAAAAGTAGACTTAGAGATAGTCGCTGCTTGTGTGTTTTTAAAACAGAATTTCGAGTCATATTTATAGGATGAGATACTTGCAAATCAAGTTAGGTTTTTTGTTTTCTTCAAAAACAAGTAAAACTCGTAAAAGGAATTTCCCACAAATAAAACTCTTAAAAAATAATTTTGGAATTAAATTCCTAAAGAAAAAATTCTCCCAAAAATAAATCCATGTAGGAAAGGGACTTGGTGCATGGTATACGCGTATATCGCATGGGGCAAAATATGTATTTTTTTCCCATGCAAGTTACCCACTCTTGAACTCAGCAACAGGGATGGAAGCAAAACGCCGCACAAAATATAAGAAGAAGAAGAAGAAAAGTAGACTTAGAGATAGTCGCTGCTTGTGTGTTTTTAAAACAGAATTTCGAGTCATATTTATAGGATGAGATACTTGCAAATCAAGTTAGGTTTTTTGTTTTCTTTAAAAACAAGTAAAACTCGTAAAAGGAATTTCCCACAAATAAAACTCTTAAAAAATAATTTTGGAATTAAATTCCTAAAGAAAAAATTCTCCCAAAAATAAATCCGTGTAGGAAAGGGACTTGGTGCATGGTATACGCGTATATCGCATGGGGAAAAATATGTATTTTTGCCCCATGCAAGTTACCCACTCTTGAACTCAGCAACAGGGATGGAAGCAAAACGCCGCACAAAATATAAGAAGAAGAAGAAGAAAAGTAGACTCAGAGATAGTCGCTGCTTGTGTGTTTTTAAAACAGAATTTCGAGTCATATTTATAGGATGAGATACTTGCAAATCAAGTTAGGTTTTTTGTTTTCTTCAAAAACAAGTAAAACTCGTAAAAGGAATTTCCCACAAATAAAACTCTTAAAAAATAATTTTGGAATTAAATTCCTAAAGAAAAAATTCTCCCAAAAATAAATCCGTGTAGGAAAGGGACTTGGTGCATGGTATACGCGTATATCGCATGGGGCAAAATATGTATTTTTGCCCCATGCAAGTTACCCACTCTTGAACTCAGCAACAGGGATGGAAGCAAAACGCCGCACAAAATATAAGAAGAAGAAGAAAAGTAGACTTAGAGATAGTCGCTGCTTGTGTGTTTTTAAAACAGAATTTTGCGTCATATTTATAGGATTAGATACTTGCAAATCAAGTTAGGTTTTTTGTTTTCTTCAAAAACAAGTAAAACTCGTAAAAGGAATTTCCCACAAATAAAACTCTTAAAAAATAATTTTGGAATTAAATTCCTAAAGAAAAAATTCTCCCAAAAATAAATCCGTGTAGGAAAGGGACTTGGTGCATGGTATACGCGTATATCGCATGGGGCAAAATATGTATTTTTGCCCCATGCAAGTTACCCACTCTTGAACTCAGCAACAGGGATGGAAGCAAAACGCCGCACAAAATATAAGAAGAAGAAGAAAAGTAGACTTAGAGATAGTCTCTGCTTGTGTGTTTTTAAAACAGAATTTTGAGTCATATTTATAGGATGAGATACTTGCAAATCAAGTTAGGTTTTTTGTTTTCTTCAAAAACAAGTAAAACTCGTAAAAGGAATTTCCCACAAATAAAACTCTTAAAAAATAATTTTGGAATTAAATTCCTAAAGAAAAAATTCTCCCAAAAATAAATCCGTGTAGGAAAGGGACTTGGTGCATGGTATACGCGTATATCGCATGGGGAAAAATATGTATTTTTCCCCATGCAAGTTACCCACTCTTGAACTCAGCAACAGGGATGGAAGCAAAACGCCGCACAAAATATAAGAAGAAGAAGAAAAGTAGACTTAGAGATAGTCGCTGCTTGTGTGTTTTTAAAACAGAATTTCGAGTCATATTTATAGGATGAGATACTTGCAAATCAAGTTAGGTTTTTTGTTTTCTTCAAAAACAAGTAAAACTCGTAAAAGGAATTTCCCACAAATAAAACTCTTAAAAAATAATTTTGGAATTAAATTCCTAAAGAAAAAATTCTCCCAAAAATAAATCCGTGTAGGAAAGGGACTTGGTGCATGGTATATGCGTATATCGCATGGGGAAAAATATGTATTTTTGCCCCATGCAAATTACCCACTCTTGAACTCAGCAACAGGGATGGAAGCAAAACGCCGCACAAAATATAAGAAGAAGAAGAAAAGTAGACTTAGAGATAGTCGCTGCTTGTGTGTTTTTAAAACAGAATTTCGATACATATTTAAAGGATGAGATACTTGCAAATCAAGTTAGGTTTTTTGTTTTCTTCAAAAACAAGTAAAACTCGTAAAAGGAATTTCCCACAAATAAAACTCTTAAAAAATAATTTTGGAATTAAATTCCTAAAGAAAAAATTCTCCCAAAAATAAATCCGTGTAGGAAAGGGACTTGGTGCATGGTATACGCGTATATCGCATGGGGAAAAATATGTATTTTTTCCCCATGCAAGTTACCCACTCTTGAACTCAGCAACAGGGATGGAAGCAAAACGCCGCACAAAATATAAGAAGAAGAAGAAGAAAAGTAGACTTAGAGATAGTCGCTGCTTGTGTGTTTTTAAAACAGAATTTCGAGTCATATTTATA
>NC_039367.1:84275733-84366141 GCF_003573695.1 Papaver somniferum | reverse complement strand
GAAAGGGACTTGGTGCATGGTATACGCGTATATCGCATGGGGAAAAATATGTATTTTTGCCCCATGCAAGTTACCCACTCTTGAACTCAGCAACAGGGATGGAAGCAAAACGCCGCACAAAATATAAGAAGAAGAAGAAAAGTAGACTTAGAGATAGTCGCTGCTTGTGTGTTTTTAAAACAGAATTTCGAGTCATATTTATAGGATGAGATACTTGCAAATCAAGTTAGGTTTTTTTTTTTCTTCAAAAACAAGTAAAACTCGTAAAAGGAATTTCCCACAAATAGAACTCTTAAAAAATAATTTTGGAATTAAATTCCTAAAGAAAAAATTCTCCCAAAAATAAATCCGTGTAGGAAAGAGACTTGGTGCATGGTATACGCGTATATCGCATGGGGAAAAATATGTATTTTTGCCCCATGCAAGTTACCCACTCTTGAACTCAGCAACAGGGATGGAAGCAAAACGCCGCACAAAATATAAGAAGAAGAAGAAAAGTAGACTTAGAGATAGTCGCTGCTTGTGTGTTTTTAAAACAGAATTTCGAGTCATATTTATAGGATGAGATACTTGCAAATCAAGTTAGGTTTTTTGTTTTCTTCAAAAACAAGTAAAACTCGTAAAAGGAATTTCCCACAAATAAAACTCTTAAAAAATAGTTTTGGAATTAAATTCCTAAAGAAAAATTCTCCCAAAAATAAATCCGTGTAGGAAAGGGACTTGGTGCATGGTATACGCGTATATCGCATGGGGAAAAATATGTATTTTTGCCCCATGCAAGTTACCCACTCTTGAACTCAGCAACAGGGATGGAAGCAAAACGCCGCACAAAATATAAGAAGAAGAAGAAAAGTAGACTTAGAGATAGTCGCTGCTTGTGTGTTTTTAAAACAGAATTTCGAGTCATATTTATAGGATGAGATACTTGCAAATCAAGTTAGGTTTTTTGTTTTCTTCAAAAACAAGTAAAACTCGTAAAAGGAATTTCCCACAAATAAAATTCTTAAAAAATAGTTTTGGAATTAAATTCCTAAAGAAATAATTCTCCCAAAATTAAATTCGTGTAGGAAAGGGACTTGGTGCATGGTATACGCGTATATCGCATGGGGAAAAATATGTATTTTTGCCCCATGAAAGTTACCCACTCTTGAACTCAGCAACAGGGATGGAAGCAAAACGCCGCACAAAATATAAGAAGAAGAAGAAGAAAAGTAGACTTAGAGATAGTCGCTGCTTGTGTGTTTTTAAAACAGAATTTCGAGTCATATTTATAGGATGAGATACTTGCAAATCAAGTTAGGTTTTTTGTTTTCTTCAAAAACAAGTAAAACTCGTAAAAGGAATTTCCCACAAATAAAACTCTTAAAAAATAATTTTGGAATTAAATTCCTAAATAAAAAATTCTCCCAAAAATAAATCCGTGTAGGAAAGGGACTTGGTGCATGGTATACGCGTATATCGCATGGGGAAAAATATGTATTTTTTCCCCATGCAAGTTACCCACTCTTGAACTCAGCAACAGGGATGGAAGCAAAACGCCGCACAAAATATAAGAAGAAAAAGAAAAGTAGACTTAGAGATAGTCGCTGCTTCTGTGTTTTTAAAACAGAATTTCGAGTCATATTTATAGGATGAGATACTTGCAAATCAAGTTAGGTTTTTTGTTTTCTTCAAAAACAAGTAAAACTCGTAAAAGGAATTTCCCACAAATAAAACTCTTAAAAAATAATTTTGGAATTAAATTCCTAAAGAAAAAATTCTCCCAAAAATAAATCCGTGTAGGAAAGGGACTTGGTGCATGGTATACGCGTATATCGCATGGGTAAAAATATGTATTTTTGCCCCATGCAAGTTACCCACTCTTGAACTCAGCAACAGGGATGGAAGCAAAACGCCGCACAAAATATAAGAAGAAGAAGAAAAGTAGACTTAGAGATAGTCGCTGCTTGTGTGTTTTTAGAACAGAATTTCGAGTCATATTTATAGGATGAGATACTTGCAAATCAAGTTAGGTTTTTTGTTTTCTTCAAAAACAAGTAAAACTCGTAAAAGGAATTTCCCACAAATAAAACTCTTAAAAAATAATTTTGGAATTAAATTCCTAAAGAAAAAATTCTCCCAAAAATAAATCCGTGTAGGAAAGGGACTTGGTGCATGGTATACGCGTATATCGCATGGGTCAAAATATGTATTTTTGCCCAGGATAAGACTGCCCGATATAACTTGAGTTAGCACAACGCAAGTTACCCACTCTTGAACTCAGCAACAGGGATGGAAGCAAAACGCCGCGCAAAATATAAGAAGAAGAAAAGTAGACCTAGAGATAGTCGCTGCTTGTGTGTTTTTAAAACAGAATTTCGAGTCATATTTATAGGATGAGATACTTGCAAATCAAGTTAGGTTTTTTGTTTTCTTCAAAAACAAGTAAAACTCGTAAAAGGAATTTCCCACAAATAAAACTCTTAAAAAATAATTTTGGAATTAAATTCTTAAAGAAAAAATTCTCCCAAAAATAAATCCGTGTAGGAAAGGGACTTGGTGCATGGTATACGCGTATATCGCATGGGTCAAAATATGTATTTTTTCCCAGGATAAGACTGCCCGATATAACTTGAGTTAGCACAACGCAAGTTACCCACTCTTGAACTCAGCAACAGGGATGGAAGCAAAACGCCGCACAAAATATAAGAAGAAGAAAAGTAGACCTAGAGATAGTCGCTGCTTGTGTGTTTTTAAAACAGAATTTCGAGTCATATTTATAGGATGAGATACTTGCAAATCAAGTTAGGTTTTTTGTTTTCTTCAAAAACAAGTAAAACTCGTAAAAGGAATTTCCCACAAATAAAACTCTTAAAAAATAATTTTGGAATTAAATTCCTAAAGAAAAAATTCTCCCAAAAATAAATCCGTGTAGGAAAGGGACTTGGTGCATGGTATACGCGTATATCGCATGGGTCAAAATATGTATTTTTTGCCCAGGATAAGACTGCCCGATATAACTTGAGTTAGCACAACGCAAGTTACCCACTCTTGAACTCAGCAACAGGGATGGAAGCAAAACGCCGCACAAAATATAAGAAGAAGAAAAGTAGACCTAGAGATAGTCGCTGCTTGTGTGTTTTTAAAACAGAATTTCGAGTCATATTTATAGGATGAGATACTTGCAAATCAAGTTAGGTTTTTTGTTTTCTTCAAAAACAAGTAAAACTCGTAAAAGGAATTTCCCACAAATAAAACTCTTAAAAAATAATTTTGGAATTAAATTCCTAAAGAAAAAATTCTCCCAAAAATAAATCCGTGTAGGAAAGGGACTTGGTGCATGGTATATGCGTATATCGCATGGGGAAAAATATGTATTTTTGCCCCATGCAAGTTACCCACTCTTGAACTCACCAACAGGGATGGAAGCAAAACGCCGCACAAAATATAAGAAGAAGAAGAAAAGTAGACTTAGAGATAGTCGCTGCTTGTGTGTTTTTAAAACAGAATTTCGAGTCATATTTATAGGATGAGATACTTGCAAATCAAGTTAGGTTTTTTTTTTCTTCAAAAACAAGTAAAACTCGTAAAAGGAATTTCCCACAAATAAAACTCTTAAAAAATAATTTTGGAATTAAATTCCTAAAGAAAAAATTCTCCCAAAAATAAATCCGTGTAGGAAAGGGACTTGGTTCATGGTATACGCGTATATCGCATGGGGCAAAATATGTATTTTTGCCCCATGCAAGTTACCCACTCTTGAACTCAGCAACAGGGATGGAAGCAAAACGCCGCACAAAATATAAGAAGAAGAAGAAAAGTAGACTTAGAGATAGTCGCTGCTTGTGTGTTTTTAAAACAGAATTTCAAGTCATATTTATAGGATGAGATACTTGCAAATCAAGTTAGGTTTTTTGTTTTCTTCAAAAACAAGTAAAACTCGTAAAAGGAATTTCCCACAAATAAAACTCTTAAAAAATAATTTTGGAATTAAATTCCTAAAGAAAAAATTCTCCCAAAAATAAATCCGTGTAGGAAAGGGACTTGGTGCATGGTATACGCGTATATCGCATGGGGCAAAATATGTATTTTTGCCCCATGCAAGTTACCCACTCTTGAACTCAGCAACAGGGATGGAAGCAAAACGCCGCACAAAATATAAGAAGAAGAAGAAAAGTAGACTTTGAGATAGTCGCTGCTTGTGTGTTTTTAAAACAGAATTTCGAGTCATATTTATAGGATGAGATACTTGCAAATCAAGTTAGGTTTTTTGTTTTCTTCAAAAACAAGTAAAACTCGTAAAAGGAATTTCCCACAAATAAAACTCTTAAAAAATAATTTTGGAATTAAATTCCTAAAGAAAAAATTCTCCCAAAAATAAATCCGTGTAGGAAAGGGACTTGGTGCATGGTATACGCGTATATCGCATGGGGAAAAATATGTATTTTTGCCCCATGCAAGTTACCCACTCTTGAACTCAGCAACAGGGATGGAAGCAAAACGCCGCACAAAATATAAGAAGAAGAAGAAGAAGAAAAGTAGACTTAGAGATAGTCGCTGCTTGTGTGTTTTTAAAACAGAATTTCGAGTCATATTTATAGGATGAGATACTTGCAAATCAAGTTAGGTTTTTTGTTTTCTTCAAAAACAAGTAAAACTCGTAAAAGGAATTTCCCACAAATAAAACTCTTAAAAAATAATTTTGGAATTAAATTCCTAAAGAAAAAATTCTCCCAAAAATAAATCCGTGTAGGAAAGGGACTTGGGGCATGGTATACGCGTATATCGCATGAGTCAAAATATTTATTTTTTCCCAGGATAAGACTGCCCGATATAACTTGAGTTAGCACAACGCAAGTTACCCACTCTTGAACTCAGCAACAGGGATGGAAGCAAAACGCCGCACAAAATATAAGAAGAAGAAGAAAAGTAGACCTAGAGATAGTCGCTGCTTGTATGTTTTTAAAACATAATTTCGAGTCATATTTATAGGATGAGATACTTGCAAATCAAGTTAGGTTTTTTTTTTCTTCAAAAACAAGTAAAACTCGTAAAAGGAATTTCCCACAAATAAAACTCTTAAAAAATAATTTTGGAATTAAATTCCTAAAGAAAAAATTCTCCCAAAAATAAATCCGTGTAGGAAAGGGACTTGGTGCATGGTATATGCGTATATCGCATGGGGAAAAATATGTATTTTTGCCCCATGCAAGTTACCCACTCTTGAACTCACCAACAGGGATGGAAGCAAAACGCCGCACAAAATATAAGAAGAAGAAGAAAAGTAGACTTAGAGATAGTCGCTGCTTGTGTGTTTTTAAAACAGAATTTCGAGTCATATTTATAGGATGAGATACTTGCAAATCAAGTTAGGTTTTTTTTTTCTTCAAAAACAAGTAAAACTCGTAAAAGGAATTTCCCACAAATAAAACTCTTAAAAAATAATTTTGGAATTAAATTCCTAAAGAAAAAATTCTCCCAAAAATAAATCCGTGTAGGAAAGGGACTTGGTGCATGGTATACGCGTATATCGCATGGGGAAAAATATGTATTTTTACCCCATGCAAGTTACCCACTCTTGAACTCAGCAACAGGGATGGAAGCAAAACGCCGCACAAAATATAAGAAGAAGAAGAAAAGTAGACTTAGAGATAGTCGCTGCTTGTGTGTTTTTAAAACAGAATTTCGAGTCATATTTATAGGATGAGATACTTGCAAATCAAGTTAGGTTTTTTTTTTTCTTCAAAAACAAGTAAAACTCGTAAAAGGAATTTCTCACAAATAAAACTCTTAAAATAATTTTGGAATTAAATTCCTAAAGAAAAATTCTCCCAAAAATAAATCCGTGTAGGAAAGGGACTTGGTGCATGGTATACGCGTATATCGCATGGGGAAAAATATGTATTTTTGCCCCATGCAAGTTACCCACTCTTGAACTCAGCAACAGGGATGGAAGCAAAACGCCGCACAAAATATAAGAAGAAGAAGAAAAGTAGACTCAGAGATAGTCGCTGCTTGTGTGTTTTTAAAACAGAATTTCGAGTCATATTTATAGGATGAGATACTTGCAAATCAAGTTAGGTTTTTTGTTTTCTTCAAAAACAAGTAAAACTCGTAAAAGGAATTTCCCACAAATAAAACTCTTAAAAAATAATTTTGGAATTAAATTCCTAAAGAAACAATTCTCCCAAAAATAAATCCGTGTAGGAAAGGGACTTGGTGCATGGTATACGCGTATATCGCATGGGTCAAAATATGTATTTTTGACCAGGATAAGACTGCCCGATATAACTTGAGTTAGCACAACGCAAGTTACCCACTCTTGAACTCAGCAACAGGGATGGAAGCAAAACGCCGCACAAAATATAAGAAAAAGAAAAGTAGACCTAGAGATAGTCGCTGCTTGTGTGTTTTTAAAACAGAATTTCGAGTCATATTTATAGGATGAGATACTTGCAAATCAAGTTAGGTTTTTTGTTTTCTTCAAAAACAAGTAAAACTCGTAAAAGGAATTTCCCACAAATAAAACTCGTAAAAAATAATTTTGGAATTAAATTCTTAAAGAAAAAATTCTCCCAAAAATAAATCCGTGTAGGAAAGGGACTTGGTGCATGGTATACGCGTATATCGCATGGGTCAAAATATGTATTTTTGCCCAGGATAAGACTGCCCGATATAACTTGAGTTAGCACAACGCAAGTTACCCACTCTTGAACTCAGCAAAAGGGATGGAAGCAAAACACCGCACAAAATATAAGAAGAAGAAAAGTAGACCTAGAGATAGTCGCTGCTTGTGTGTTTTTAAAACAGAATTTCGAGTCATATTTATAGGATGAGATACTTGCAAATCAAGTTAGGTTTTTTGTTTTCTTCAAAAACAAGTAAAACTCGTAAAAGGAATTTCCCACAAATAAAACTCTTAAAAAATAATTTTGGAATTAAATTCCTAAAGAAAAAATTCTCCCAAAAATAAATCCGTGTAGAAAGGGACTTGGTGCATGGTATACGCGTATATCGCATGGGTCAAAATATGTATTTTTGCCCAGGATAAGACTGCCCGATATAACTTGAGTCAGCACAACGCAAGTTACCCACTCTTGAACTCAGCAACAGGGATGGAAGCAAAACGCCGCACAAAATATAAGAAGAAGAAAAGTAGACCTATAGATAGTCGCTGCTTGTGTGTTTTTAAAACAGAATTTCGAGTCATATTTATAGGATGAGATACTTGCAAATCAAGTTAGGTTTTTTGTTTTCTTCAAAAACAAGTAAAACTCGTAAAAGGAATTTCCCACAAATAAAACTCTTAAAAAATAATTTTGGAATTAAATTCCTAAAGAAAAAATTCTCCCAAAAATAAATCCGTGTAGGAAAGGGACTTGGTGCATGGTATACGCGTATATCGCATGGGTCAAAATATGTATTTTTGCCCAGGATAAGACTGAGTTACCCACTCTTGAACTCAGCAACAGGGATGGAAGCAAAACGCCGCACAAAATATAAGAAGAAGAAAAGTAGACCTAGAGATAGTCGCTGCTTGTGTGTTTTTAAAAACAGAATTTCGAGTCATATTTATAGGATGAGATACTTGCAAATCAAGTTAGGTTTTTTGTTTTCTTCAAAAACAAGTAAAACTCGTAAAAGGAATTTCCCACAAATAAAACTCTTAAAAAATAATTTTGGAATTAAATTCCTAAAGAAAAAATTCTCCCAAAAATAAATCCGTGTAGGAAAGGGACTTGGTGCATTGTATACGCGTATATCGCATGGGTCAAAATATGTATTTTTGCCCAGGATAAGACTGCCCAATATAACTTGAGTTAGCACAACGCAAGTTACCCACTCTTGAACTCAGCAACAGGGATGGAAGCAAAACGCCGCACAAAATATAAGAAGAAGAAAAGTAGACCTAGAGATAGTCGCTGCTTGTGTGTTTTTAAAACAGAATTTCGAGTCATATTTATAGGATGAGATACTTGCAAATCAAGTTAGGTTTTTTGTTTTCTTCAAAAACAAGTAAAACTCGTAAAAGGAATTTCCCACAAATAAAACTCTTAAAAAATAATTTTGGAATTAAATTCCTAAAGAAAAAATTCTCCCAAAAATAAATCCGTGTAGGAAAGGGACTTGGTGCATGGTATACACGTATATCGCATGGGTCAAAATATGTATTTTTGCCTAGGATAAGACTGAGTTACCCACTCTTGAACTCAGCAACAGGGATGGAAGCAAAACGCCGCACAAAATATAAGAAGAAGAAAAGTAGACCTAGAGATAGTCGCTGCTTGTGTGTTTTTAAAACAGAATTTCGAGTCATATTTATAGGATGAGATACTTGCAAATCAAGTTAGGTTTTTTGTTTTCTTCAAAAACAAGTAAAACTCGTAAAAGGAATTTCCCACAAATAAAACTCTTAAAAAATAATTTTGGAATTAAATTCCTAAAGAAAAAATTCTCCCAAAAATAAATCCGTGTAGGAAAGGGACTTGGTGCATGGTATACGCGTATATCGCATGGGTCAAAATATGTATTTTTTCCCAGGATAAGACTGCCCGATATAACTTGAGTCAGCACAACGCAAGTTACCCACTCTTGAACTCAGCAACAGGGATGGAAGCAAAACGCCGCACAAAATATAAGAAGAAGAAAAGTAGACCTAGAGATAGTCGCTGCTTGTGTGTTTTTAAAACAGAATTTCGAGTCATATTTATAGGATGAGATACTTGCAAATCAAGTTAGGTTTTTTGTTTTCTTCAAAAACAAGTAAAACTCGTAAAAGGAATTTCCCACAAATAAAACTCTTAAAAAATAATTTTGGAATTAAATTCCTAAAGAAAAAATTCTCCCAAAAATAAATCCGTGTAGGAAAGGGACTTGGTGCATGGTATACGCGTATATCGCATGGGTCAAAATATGTATTTTTTGCCCAGGATAAGACTGCCCGATATAACTTGAGTTAGCACAACGCAAGTTACCCACTCTTGAACTCAGCAACAGGGATGGAAGCAAAACGCCGCACAAAATATAAGAAGAAGAAAAGTAGACCTAGAGATAGTCGCTGCTTGTGTGTTTTTAAAACAGAATTTCGAGTCATATTTATAGGATGAGATACTTGCAAATCAAGTTAGGTTTTTTGTTTTCTTCAAAAACAAGTAAAACTCGTAAAAGGAATTTCCCACAAATAAAACTCTTAAAAAATAATTTTGGAATTAAATTCCTAAAGAAAAAATTCTCCCAAAAATAAATCCGTGTAGGAAAGGGACTTGGTGCATGGTATACGCGTATATCGCATGGGGAAAAATATGTATTTTTGCCCCATGCAAGTTACCCACTCTTGAACTCAGCAACAGGGATGGAAGCAAAACGCCGCACAAAATATAAGAAGAAGAAGAAAAGTAGACTTAGAGATAGTCGCTGCTTGTGTGTTTTTAAAACAGAATTTCGAGTCATATTTATAGGATGAGATACTTGCAAATCAAGTTAGGTTTTTTGTTTCTTCAAAAACAAGTAAAACTCGTAAAAGGAATTTCCCACAAATAAAACTCTTAAAAAATAATTTTGGAATTAAATTCCTAAAGAAAAAATTCTCCCAAAAATAAATCCGTGTAGGAAAGGGACTTGGTGCATGGTATACGCGTATATCGCATGGGGAAAAATATGTATTTTTGCCCCATGCAAGTTACCCACTCTTGAACTCAGCAACAGGGATGGAAGCAAAACGCCGCACAAAATATAAGAAGAAGAAGAAGAAGAAAAGTAGACTTAGAGATAGTCGCTGCTTGTGCGTTTTTAAAACAGAATTTCGAGTCATATTTATAGGATGAGATACTTGCAAATCAATTTAGGTTTTTTTTTTTCTTCAAAAACAAGTAAAACTCGTAAAAGGAATTTCCCACAAATAAAACTCTTAAAAAATAATTTTGGAATTAAATTCCTAAAGAAAAAATTCTCCCAAAAATAAATCCGTGTAGGAAAGGGACTTGGTGCATGGTATACGCGTATATCGCATGGGGAAAAATATGTATTTTTGCCCCATGCAAGTTACCCACTCTTGAACTCAGCAACAGGGATGGAAGCAAAACGCCGCACAAAATATAAGAAGAAGAAGAAAAGTAGACTCAGAGATAGTCGCTGCTTGTGTGTTTTTAAAACAGAATTTCGAGTCATATTTATAGGATAAGAAACTTGCAAATCAAGTTAGGTTTTTTGTTTTCTTCAAAAACAAGTAAAACTCGTAAAAGGAATTTCCCAAAAATAAAACTCTTAAAAAATAATTTTGGAATTAAATTCCTAAAGAAAAAATTCTCCCAAAAATAAATCCGTGTAGGAAAGGGACTTGGTGCATGGTATACGCGTATATCGCATGGGGAAAAATATGTATTTTTGCCCCATGCAAGTTACCCACTCTTGAACTCAGCAACAGGGATGGAAGCAAAACGCCGCACAAAATATAAGAAGAAGAAGAAAAGTAGACTTAGAGATAGTCGTTGCTTGTGTGTTTTTAAAACAGAATTTCGAGTCATATTTATAGGATGAGATACTTGCAAATCAAGTTAGGTTTTTTGTTTTCTTCAAAAACAAGTAAAACTCGTAAAAGGAATTTCCCACAAATAAAACTCTTAAAAAATAATTTTGGAATTAAATTCCTAAAGGAAAAATTCTCCCAAAAATAAATCCGTGTAGGAAAGGGACTTGGTGCATGGTATACGCGTATATCGCATGGGTCAAAATATGTATTTTTGCCCAGGATAAGACTGAGTTACTCACTCTTGAACTCAGCAACAGGGATGGAAGCAAAACGCCGCACAAAATATAAGAAGAAGAAAAGTAGACCTAGAGATAGTCGCTGCTTGTGTGTTTTTAAAACAGAATTTCGAGTCATATTTATAGGATGAGATACTTGCAAATCAAGTTAGGTTTTTTGTTTTCTTCAAAAACAAGTAAAACTCGTAAAAGGAATTTCCCACAAAAAAACTATTAAAAAATAATTTTGGAATTAAATTCCTAAAGAAAAAATTCTCCCAAAAATAAATCCGTGTAGGAAAGGGACTTGGTGCATGGTATACGCGTATATCGCATGGGTCAAAATATGTATTTTTGCCCAGGATAAGACTGCCCGATATAACTTGAGTTAGCACAACGCAAGTTACCCACTCTTGAACTCAGCAACAGGGATGGAAGCAAAACGCCGCACAAAATATAAGAAGAAGAAAAGTAGACCTAGAGATAGTCGCTGCTTGTGTGTTTTTAAAACAGAATTTCGAGTCATATTTATAGGATGAGATACTTGCAAATCAAGTTAGGTTTTTTGTTTTCTTCAAAAACAAGTAAAACTCGTAAAAGGAATTTCCCACAAATAAAACTCTTAAAAAATAATTTTGGAATTAAATTCCTAAAGAAAAAATTCTCCCAAAAATAAATCCGTATAGGAAAGGGACTTGGTGCATGGTATACGCGTATATCGCATGGGTCAAAATATGTATTTTTTCCCAGGATAAGACTGCCCGATATAACTTGAGTTAGCACAACGCAAGTTACCCACTCTTGAACTCAGCAACAGGGATGGAAGCAAAACGCCGCACAAAATATAAGAAGAAGAAAAGTAGACCTAGAGATAGTCGTTGCTTGTGTGTTTTTAAAACAGAATTTCGAGTCATATTTATAGGATGAGATACTTGCAAATCAAGTTAGGTTTTTTGTTTTCTTCAAAAACAAGTAAAACTCGTAAAAGGAATTTCCCACAAATAAAACTCTTAAAAAATAATTTTGGAATTAAATTCCTAAAGAAAATATTCTCCCAAAAATAAATCCGTGTAGGAAAGGGACTTGGTGCATGGTATACGCGTATATCGCATGGGTCAAAATATGTATTTTTGCCCAAGATAAGACTGCCCGATATAACTTGAGTTAGCACAACGCAAGTTACCCACTCTTGAACTCAGCAACAGGGATGGAAGCAAAACGCCGCACAAAATATAAGAAGAAGAAAAGTAGACCTAGAGATAGTCGCTGCTTGTGTGTTTTTAAAACAGAATTTCGAGTCATATTTATAGGATGAGATACTTGCAAATCAAGTTAGGTTTTTTGTTTTCTTCAAAAACAAGTAAAACTCGTAAAAGGAATTTCCCACAAATAAAACTCTTAAAAAATAATTTTGGAATTAAATTCCTAAAGAAAAAATTCTCCCAAAAATAAATCCGTGTAGGAAAGGGACTTGGTGCATGGTATACGCGTATATCGCATGGGTCAAAATATGTATTTTTTGCCCAGGATAAGACTGCCCGATATAACTTGAGTTAGCACAACGCAAGTTACCCACTCTTGAACTCAGCAACAGGGATGGAAGCAAAACGCCGCACAAAATATAAGAAGAAGAAAAGTAGACCTAGAGATAGTCGCTGCTTGTGTGTTTTTAAAACAGAATTTCGAGTCATATTTATAGGATGAGATACTTGCAAATCAAGTTAGGTTTTTTGTTTTCTTCAAAAACAAGTAAAACTCGTAAAAGGAATTTCCCACAAATAAAACTCTTAAAAAATAATTTTGGAATTAAATTCCTAAAGAAAAAATTCTCCCAAAAATAAATCCGTGTAGGAAAGGGACTTGGTGCATGGTATACGCGTATATCGCATGGGGCAAAATATGTATTTTTGCCCCATGCAAGTTACCCACTCTTGAACTCAGCAACAGGGATGGAAGCAAAACGCCGCACAAAATATAAGAAGAAGAAGAAAAGTAGACTCAGAGATAGTCGCTGCTTGTGTGTTTTTAAAACAGAATTTCGAGTCATATTTATAGGATGAGATACTTGCAAATCAAGTTAGGTTTTTTGTTTTCTTCAAAAACAAGTAAAACTCGTAAAAGGAATTTCCCACAAATAAAACTCTTAAAAAATAATTTTGGAATTAAATTCCTAAAGAAAAAATTCTCCCAAAAATAAATCCGTGTAGGAAAGGGACTTGGTGCATGGTATACGCGTATATCGCATGGGGCAAAATATGTATTTTTGCCCCATGCAAGTTACCCACTCTTGAACTCAGCAACAGGGATGGAAGCAAAACGCCGCACAAAATATAAGAAGAAGAAGAAAAGTAGACTTAGAGATAGTCGTTGCTTGTGTGTTTTTAAAACAGAATTTCGAGTCATATTTATAGGATGAGATACTTGCAAATCAAGTTAGGTTTTTTGTTTTCTTCAAAAACAAGTAAAACTCGTAAAAGGAATTTCCCACAAATAAAACTCTTAAAAGGTTTTTTGTTAATCTACTGAAGATACTCTTTGTGAATTTATGATCCCAATCATGAAAGTGCATGTTATAAGACGATTAATTCCGCGGTGTAATTCATGAAATACGTGTCGGTAGAGAAAAACAATGTAATAATGTGAATCGTTTTTGTCAAATCCATAAACACTGTTCTCAGCTATTTTTATGGGAATCCTGAGCGTCTAGTGTGTTGTACGACCTCCTATTAAAAGAAATGAAGAAGTTCCAGATGAAGCAGCAGTCAGAACTATGTGTCTGTAGCAGTCAGAACTATGTGTCCAACCCTGTGACAGCTAGACACCAATGTGTTGTACAGTTTTTTTTACCACTACTTACGTTATTATTGAGAAAAAAAGTTTACCGTCACCATCTCTCAAAGAACTAAACACGGAGTTGTACGCAAATGACTTGGCATAATTCAGCTTCCTCATACTTTCTGTGAATTCAGAATCACACATGCACTTGTCACCAACGACATTCAAAAGGTACAAACCAAAATCAAATACATGTTCATCGGTTAGCTTCTTTATATTATACTTTATGCTCAGTTTAAAATGTAGATCATCATGAATGTTAAGTTCAAACTTTGACCACAATAGGTATGCAAGATTTGCATTACAGTCACAGAGAGTAATCTTGAAAAGTCTTCTTAGATGAAATCTATTTTTCACCACGGTTTCCTCTTGTAAACACTTAGACCATTCATTTTCATCCCCTAAAATTTCAAGCGCAATGCACCCTCCTTTAAACGTACGATGCAGTTTCCATCCCATATTGTTTTCAACTTGTCAAATGAATTTGCATCGGCTGCAACCGTTAGTAATAGACGTAGGTAATATGATCCTCCGGCATTGGGACTAAGAAAGTACATCCTTGTAATTGCAAAACCCTTCTTCCTTACTTTCCACTTTTTCTTATCCCATACAAAATATTGTAAAAATTCTTGATAAGTATATGTTTAGTAGTGGGGTACTTGCGATAACAAAATATTGTGGAGATTCTTGATAAGTATATGTTTAGTAGTGGTATTCTTGCGATAATATTCAAAAAATCCCATCAATGTTGACTTATAGTTTTCTGCAACCGTATTAACTGTGTCCATTGACTTAGTTGTATCATACACGATTCTTTGTTGGCTTGAAAGATGAATATCCAGTAGATGTACATTAGGTTCTCTTGATGAATTAACTTAGCAAAAAAAATCTTCCTGATGCATTAAGTAACCGTATAAACGCCACGCATCCTCAGGTGGCCCAATATATCTTGCACCAATTTATTGTTGCCCATCATCACATCCACCGGAAAAACTGTTGCGCGATTGTAACCTTTAGAAATATATTTGTGTATGCATTTAACATCCCTTACTCCCCCACAGATTTCAATATTAATGTGGCAGTTGAACATCCTAGACAAAATGAGTTGTACATAACAACATTTGTGTTGTTCGCTTGGACAATTACCTCCTTCCCATTGTTGCGACGACGATATATTGGATATCCACCTTCATTCGTACTTATACTCTCGGTATTTTTCTTCGGGTATCCTGTGTCGCATTTTCCATTCTTCATGCACATATGAAGTCCACACCACATGTACCATGTTGGATTTTCTTACAGTCTCAAATAAAACTGGATCGGTTTTTTCATCCGGTAATTCAGGATACACAAATCTTGATTTCTTCTAGACCATCCAAGAACATCATAATATGCGTATGAGTTAAACCACGTTTCTGAAATTCATTTGTGAACACATGAACAACTAACTTTTCGAACACAATCTCTTTCTTCATTTCTTTCATCAACTCGGCTCTTTTCAACTTGAAGACACCGGTTGTGAGATTAGGACGATCTGAAGCATATCGATGGGTAAAAGATCATCTTGAACTTCTGGTCGGCGCGGATTCGTAGTCATTATTATGAAGATATTGGGATGATGATTAAACTGTGTAATGACTTATATATGCCTGTGACCACCAATAAAAGTTGATGGTAACACGTATGGGTTACCTTTATCATCGGGATTCGAGTCCTATATATTTTTGGTAAGAATCTGCGCCTGAGCTTAAAAAGACGAAAACTGTAAAATTATCTTCAGTTAGCTTCATAGTATGTTTTCCTATATCCGGATCCAGCGGTTTCAGATGAGGATCCCAACTCATCTCGCCATATGAAGTGTCCTCCCATCTTATAAAAATTATTTATGCACCATATAATACATTCATAATGTCACCGACACGAATGAATGGGTTGCTATCTTCCGAGGAAATGTGTTAGATTGAAAAAATTAGAATCAAATCTGTGGTTGCAAGCACGGCACTCAAAGATTAATGAAATCTGGTAAAAGATGATATTTCCTTACATTGCCATCCAAGTTTTATAACATTGTCATCTTGACCATAATCAGGTTCGATAAAAACTTTTACAATTACATGAAAGTTCCAATCCTTCTATAAGAAAAAATACTCACCCTACATATCCAAGTTCATTTATCTAACAGTGCCCCTGGCAATCGATTGCTTTTTAGAGCAGCGATCGCAATTGAGCTTCTATATTGAGAACCATCTCGGTAATTCAGCTGTGGACACTATTTCTTTGGTAAATCATCCAACCCCCGCAGAGGGTTTTAATGTTAATGTAACCGATAAATTGAGGATTTTGTATCTTGTAACGGAAGAAACTCCTCTTCGAGAACAATCAATTGAGAAACTCAAAGGGGAGAAATTGAATTTTTTGCAATATCGATCACAGTTGTAGGTTGCACATCAATTGGGAAATCCTAATCAGCGTATCAACTCCACGCCCTCATACCACAACCTTTGGTTCAAGCATGGCTAGGACATTGGCTTTCAGAAGTGGTACTGAGGGCATTATATACAAATGAAGAGAATATTGCACTGATCAATAATATATAACTAAAATCAATCTCTTTTGGTCAATTGAACCAGTGCCTCGTGTACACTTTCCTTTTATATGGGCTTTCTTCCAAACTCAAACGGTTTGAAGAATTCAGTAAGCAAAGATTCTTACCCCACATAAAATTTTCAAGTCCATATCCATATACAGGGATTTGCAGTGCCGCATCAGGGTCACTTTAGCCTATCCCTCCCTCCTTGAGATCCAACTCCTAAAGAACTACGTTCTACTAATTGTGATATTCACATACACCATGCCAGGGCTTGCATCTCTCTCATCTTCAATTTTTTACGATGGTCTAGATAGAGAATCCGCAGCCCCATTGGCCACCTAACAATCATAACTGGTACTTTCCAGGGATCCCCACCTTCAATAATTACTTAAATAATAATTTAGAAGACTTTCAAATAAGATTCCCTATAAGATTAGTACCTGAAATCCTAAATTAGTTGCCACATAAGAAAGCGTCATTTTTCTGTTCACATCAACATTGCAGTAAAAGTTAGGAACCTAATAATCAAAATCCCACCTCATAAGAGACTATTAAAACCGCTAATATACATAGAAATTTTAAACTCAGCAAGAAAATAAATGATACACCAACTTACCATCCTGATCAATTACTTGCATTAGCTCATCAACATGAAAATCCCATTGTGCGTCTACCTGCAGCAATATTATAAACATATAAACAAAACTGAGTCTGCATAATAAATTCTACACGCTTTTGTAATCAAATTGTTTAAAGCTTGAGAAACGATGCCTTACTGTTCTACCAAGTTAAAAAATAAATCAGAATCAAAATATTACATGAAAAGAGTCATCAAATTTGCAACTTACCGCTATTTTTATAGTTAGTTTTTCGTCATCGAGAACATGAGGGTGCTGAGAATGGGTGGTGGTGGTGGTAGTGCCTCTCACCGAGTTCAGAAGAGAGAATGAATCAAAGTGGGAAGCTAACTGTTCTCTGAAAACCCAATATGATTCACATCATTTGTGATTTTAAACACTTAACATCATCTGTGATCTGTGACTTCTGCTATATCTGGCTTGCTTATCTCCCTAGTAAGATAACATTGATAAAAGAATCAAAATTGTTGATCATGCAACAATAAAGAATATAGAGATGCATATCCATTTCTTATTGCTAGCGATGGCTATTGGGTTCGATTGGGATATCAAGACTTCACTATGTTGTTGTATGATCAGACTTTACATGGTCACAAAATTTATGAAACTGCATATACATAAATGCATATGATCAGACCCTACAAATGCTTAATGGTTTAAATTTTAAATGAGAAATGTTAACCCGTTAATTTATTACTTGGATCAACCACGACCTGAGAATTCTCAAAAGCAGAAGGCATTGCAGATGAGTTAAGAGGAGTGAGAGTAGAAGTTGTGGAGCTATAATTGTTCTAGGCTGAAGATGAAAGATCATTAACACCAAAGCATATAGGAAAGAATGGCTTTGCTTGAGTGAAAACGGAGCAGAGTATACCTTTTTTGAAAACTGAGAATAAATTCATTCATTCCTAGGTTTCTCAAAAGTGATTTTTTTCTTCTGTTTTTGAGCCTTTGATCCTAGTGACTGGAGTCGTTAAGGCATGGGATTGGAGAGTAGTTTTAGTTAGGTTATCGAAAACGCAATTGCCCAAAATCCATAAAGGTGTGAAATTTCAAGGTAATTTTGATATATGCTAGCCTAAAATCTCAACCAAAACCAATACTATTATAAAAGTTTTTGAGTACATAAAATTAATGGGATTTAATGGATTCAGTAAAGTTATTAAATCTTAACCTATGGCATTTATTCAAACACCTTATCAGTATATAATATAAGCTATACAAATTTCATAACAGAATTAACAACAAAAATTAGACTTACCCATAGGTGCATCCTCCAATCTGCCAGAATTTCTTGAAACAATCTACACTTCAAGAACCCCACTCAAATCTCCAAGCATCACCTGTACACCAAAAAGCTTGATGTGAATCATGTGATTCATAAAGCAAAGTGTGATATTTTATATGTGATATCCCCTAAGAATCCGCTCTGCGCCACTCAACAGCGTGTCAACAACAACACAATGCATGAGAGCAGTGACTTAGAGAGTATGTAAATGACCAATTTTTCAATATTTGTCGAATTCATGCTTACCGAAGAAGGTTGACACTTTAAGAGTCTTACCAATGTCGGAGAGGGATGATTTTGGGTACGACAACTACTGCGTCATAAATAGCTGGAACAAAGCTGCATATTCTGAGTATAGATGCAATAGAGCACTGTCAATAAAGTATTAAGATATACAGTTTGGGAGAAGATATCTACACAAATATAAAAGATGTCTTTGTATTACAAAATTCTGTTTCAACATCGATAAAACTAACACAGCGGTTCTAATTCTTGCTTAATGCCAGAAGCAGAGTAACTGCAGATTACTCGACTAAGGTTCTCCTAATTTAGTTAACATTAACAATAATGGAGGCGGTGTTCAGTACCAATAGTTAATAGTAGATCACGTTAAGAACGATGGGTAGAATTATGGTTGCCTTAGGAACAACAGAAAGATACTCAAACAAACAAATAATCAAATTGAGTACCTGCAAACCCACTACCCACTTCTGATTTCAACCAATGAACCAAAAGCATTTTCTTCTTTAACTATAAAACCCTACAAAATAACTTTGTTTTAGAAAATCAATGTTTCGTGTTACATTGATAATGGAGCTTTGCTAATGGAATAAAATGAATATATATTTCTATACATGATGTTACCTCATTTCGGACTGGTTTGAGAATTGAAATCTTTGTAGGTTTAATCTGAGAACTGTAATTAGAGAATTACACCCATATTTAAAAGTGGTAATCCAAAATTGCAGACAAAGTAACAAATCCAGAGAAGAATGAAATTGCAACATTGATAGGGGTATCAGGTAGTACTAATCTTTTAGTTGCGCATGCATAACAAAAAAGGGAGCAGCAAGAACACGATTGTCAAGCGATTTCCCATAAGCACCTATAATATTACAGAACTTACTCCTGAAACATCAGAGGAAGAACTTACTGTTCAGTAATGAACCACCTGGTGTACCTCATTAACCACGTGGATCAGTGTGGTTTCTATAACGGTTAAGATACATATATAGGAGTGCTATATAAAATTAATTAACAGCCGCCATAGAAATCAAATCTCTAAAGATTAATGTGGTTCCTCGGAGAGATACTTGCTCCACCTGGATCTAGAAACAACACTAATGGAAACTCATAAATGGTTAGTAATTTAAATCTGGCAAGTAATAAGAACAACACTCAATGTAAGACTAACTGATTAAGAGTATAGATACTGGTTCGTCACTTGATATTTATTGATACGAAGAAAGAGAATATGTTGATCAATTATCTGCATGTCTGAATCAATTTTCACACAACAACAAACTGAAGCTATCGAACTCAAGCTTATGCTAGCAACAAAGAGAAAACCAATGCCATCAAGTGATAGAGTTATCTTATAATTCCATCCAAAATGACAAACAATAATCCTAGCAAAAATAGAATTATCTAGTTCCTTGCACTTAGTCGAAGCATAGAGTTATCATGTTGTTAGTACGAACCTAAGCAGATTAAACCATAATGAAAGCATAAGGCAAATAGAGAAAGAGGGATAGATTGAAAAATGTTCAACTTAATCATAGAAAGAGGTCATTGCAAAGTTTTCTATGCAGTCTTTATCTAAAGATGTGTTGTATATTATGACTGTCTAAAACTTCACGAAAGATCTATTCTAGCCTACAGAGGAACTACTTTACAGGTTTAAAGAGACGCGAACCTTGGATTTGCAAAACTGAATCTTGTCAAATTGTTAGCTCAGTTCAAGTAAAAAGGCCATCTAAAACATCCATCGCAGCTACCCATCTGGCTATAACATTCACAATTCAGATCAAATAAATGTTAATTCAACGGAAGTGATTCCGCATTTAGCAGAAGTGTCTACCTTTAAATTCAGTACTGAATGCACAATGTCAAATCAACTGAAGATGAAAAGAGCAACTGTTACCCACATGAGCATTTCACTCCCACCAAGAAGATAACACAAAACATTATCATCACCTTCCTTTTTGCTTCAAAAAAATAAAATAAAAAGTCACCTTCCTTTTTCGTCATCAACACCACATCCTTGGTTGAGTGGTTCTACATCCCAAAAACATTCTTCAGTGAGTCCTCAAAAAATCTTAGCATTAAGTTTCTTTCCATCCTAATGCAACTAAAATAAGATGCAAAGACGAATTTATAACAAAAATATGAACCTCACATGGGACAAAAAAAATCACCAATGTCTTCTTCTACACATCATGAAACTCCGCTCGATCAAGATAAACTCCAAATCCTCTGATTCGTTAACATGCTTGAATTTATGTAACCCATGCACACAAAAATTCAAAGTATTTTTTAGTACTACACATTTAACTATGCACTGCACTACGTCTAAAAATGGCAAAATGTTAAACACTGGGATCGGAAATTAGTAACAGACTACCTTGATAGCTTAGGCCGTTTGATTTAGTTATACTCCATCCATTGTACAATTAGGTGGTAAATTTTCTGTAGTTGTGTGCAGTCGAGTTAGTGACACGCCTACAAAACAAATCAGGCAATGGGTAGTCAGCAGGCAACAACCCTAAATGTATAAGATTTACACTATGATTAGAGGAATTTTCTTTAACAAAACCATAAATAGATAAGAGTTACACTATATGTACAATGGGTAGTCAGCACTGCAGGCAACAACCCTCTGAATTTAAGTCGATTGATCTATTACGGACTTTTCAGTCAATAGATGACATCAATAAGTACAAACAAAGCATATATGGTACTCATCATGTCAAGTCTCTCTTGCAGAAGTAGTAATGCTTCGGAAATTTAAAAAAGTTACTTCATTATATTACATCCTCTTCTTTTGTATCTAATAGTTGAAGAGATATGTATGGGAACACCAAAGCCAGCACTTGACATGATTTTACACAATGTTACAAAAGAAAAATTCAACCTAACTACCCAACAGATCTGAAACACCCATTACCACTCTAAGAAACAAAAATTAAGGATATCAAAACACATAAATCAACCATAAGAACAGAAAATTACCTAGAAATTAGCTTGCGACACAGAGCCTACCGCAACATCTATCACCGCAAATACTATACAAACATCATCGAAACCAAACTTTATACAATCAATGAATCAATTCACCATAAGAAACCCATGCGTCATCGTTCTCATAAGTGGGTTCTGCCAGAGTCATTGGCTTTAAAAACTTCCCTTTCCTCAGAATCGACTCAGAAACCCTAATCAAATCAAAATTAAACAAAAACCCCAAATTAAAATTTATCCAAAATAACAAATACAATCGGTAAATCAAAAACACTATAAATACGAAACCCAAACTTATCCGAAAAACTAAATACAAAACTGAGACACAAACCACTTCTGGACGTGATATCTCGGTTTGGAATTGAGACAAAATCTCCAATCTGCTGAAGCATGAAGATGATGAAAGAAGGTTTCAACAGTTTCTTAAAAATTCTTCAATGATTTCTTTGATGTCAGTGGTTGATTGGTCATTACAATCAAATTCAAGGAGCTAGATCAGAGAAGCAACGAGGAATCGAAACCAAAAACAGACGGAATTTTTTTTAGTTTGTTTTTACAGATGTAATGAATATTTTAGGTAGGGCTGAACATGGTTTCGGTTTTCCGCTGGAACCAGACCAAATCAGACCAATTAGGAAGAAACCAAACCAAACCATTTATTAATGGATCGGTTACGGTATAGAAAGTGGAAAACCGATAGTGTTGGTTTTGGATTGGTTTGATTTTTAAAACCGAACCAAAAACCATTGAAAAACCGATTAATTTTTAAACTTAGTTTCTACCATTGATTTACAAGTATTAGATTCTACCATTGATTTAGAGGATAAATAGAAATCCTAAATCTATTTCATTATGATACTCTCCCTCTTTCTCTTTCTCCTTCTCTTAGTCGCCTCCCTTCTCGACCCCCAACTACAACTGCTGCTACTCGATTTTTTCTTCCCGTCTCCCTTATTTTTTATTTGTCAATAACTAAATTAAGATATATTATATATCTTCTTTTGATATCTAGATTTTGAGTAAGCTTTAACTATTCTTGATATTTATTTTATTTATTTTTTGTCTGTAAGTTTGTGTAAACCAATACTATCGGCAATTACGATTTTTTTATCTATAAATTTGTGTATTTTTTTTTTTTTGGTTTGACATAATTATTGGTTAACCAAAAACCACTGGGACAAACCGAAACCAACTGGAACCATTTGGAAACCGAACCAATGCTTAATGGATTGGTTTGGTTTAGATTTTTAGAAACCAATAGTATTGGTTTCGGTTTTGGTTTGGCTAGAAACCGAACCAAAACCGACCGTGAACAGCCCTAATTTTAGGGCTCTAAAGTCTAAACCTAACGGCCAAAAATAACAGCTAACATCTAGACGTGTGAGTTTTTCTGGCATCGTTTTAAATAAGTGTGGCCCCCTGTCATTCCCAGCCGTCCAAGTCAAACGAAATCCAGACGATAAGGACCGTGAGATGACCCTTTTCGGCCAATCTTGTCCACTCTTTGATCAAGGAGTCAATTACCACGTCTTTTTGTAACTATGATGGTTAGATGTAATCCCAATTGTGTAATAAAATTATGGAAACTAGATTAGTGCCCGTGCTACACATCGGGTATTTTTTTTCTTTTACCATATTTTTGATTTGATGTGCGCGGGGCTTCTCCCCGCACCGTGGCAATGTATTTTTTATTTAGTGTCATCACGCCCCGTTTAGATGCATTCAATAAGTGAGAAAAGATAGGAGATATGTGCAAATCCTTTTTATTTATTTTTCCTTTATTTTTACAGAAATATGTGAGTTTTCCCTCTTTATGTATAATTTTGGAAAATAGAATCTTAATGTGGTAGGTACTCGACTTCCAAATTGAATTTGGACTTCTATGAAACTCCAAACTCAGTAAATTAAGTTTTTCTTTTGAGTTTTTAATTTTTAAACCAAGCATACGTTGTCAAATTCCCTCACTATAATGCTCGTTTCACAAAACTCAAAAAGGGTTTGTTTCGGTCAATGGAAGCGAGGATTAACTTAGTTGCGATGGTCTTCGTCCTGCCCCATGGCGATGCATTTTTAATTTCATATATGAGGGACGTCGACACGGGACTGCCCGTCCCGTGTGACACTTTTTTGATTTCCGTATTATAAGGAGTGTGCATAAATTTAGGAAAAAAAATTAGTGAAGAGTTATATTGCTCTTATTTACCTTGTGCAAGGTCAAAGCTTGAAGTTTTAATGTTGAAACTAAGCTGGCGAAACAATTGGTCAGTTGAAAACTTGTCGTGTTATATTCTTAACCTCCTCAAAAGAAGGCATCCTCGAAGACCAAATGGTAGACGATGAGCGTCAGTGGAACATATTTTGGAGTAAATATGTCATGTCAAGAATCCCATTAAGATGTATAATTTTTTGAAATAGGACTGGCACTGTTTAGATTCCTTAAACTTTAGTCGCCAATTGTTTACGTGTCTCTGTCCGTAATTAATTGCATAATCTAGGTGACATCTCCAATCGTCAACTCTCCATTGACACCGCATTGGGAATTGAGCTGATGTTGGAGAACCAATCCACCGGCCATTTCTATATAAGTGATCACAGGAAGTGGTAAGAGAATTAAGAATTGGCTTGACTAGTGGGAAGGAAAACCCACAAAAAAACTTCGACGTAGAATCCTCTTTTCAGAATCAATTAGGCTCTTTAAATTCATGGTTGGTTTCCCAACTGAACACGTTCTTTATTTTTTCTTGTTTTTATGGTAATACACGACACGTTTTTTTTTTATTTGAAACGATTTTTTTTTGTGTCAACGATTTCCTTTTTTAATAGGATTTCGTTTTTAAAATTTTCACCTATTAAGTATTCACTTTTTTTCTTTAATTTGTTTAACGGTTTGGACGTCAGTTTTGTCCACCCTTACTAAAGTACAGTTAAGCATAAGTGTAAACTCGGTGTAACTAAATAATTCAAGCTTAAATTCTAACATAAGTATTGTCTACCTACTTTTATTTTTAACACCGTTACTAAAGGACAGTTAAGTATTTGATGTATCCAAATTATAACCAAATTTTAATTATTACAACCAATAGAGTTATGCCAAGTGTCCTCACCATAGCTTCTGCATTAGAAAAGGCCTTTTTAGGCCAATAAGAAGCGAGGGTTTCATCACCGTTTAATGTGAGAGCTTTATTTGTCAAGTCCTTTAAAGGGGAAGATGCCAAAATAGCGAATTCTTACATTTCATATAGGAGCCCATTGCTTAGGCCTGGATAAGCGGTATTGACTGATGACTTCTTCACCGTTGAGTACCGCATATTGATTCCACTTCGTGGCCTCATGCATGTCCTACTGTTGCGCAATGTCCGTCTCCCGTGTTGGTGATTTTGAACTGCTTCAATACTCTGGATTCTAAAAACACAAATGTAAATTCAGTTCCATAATATCCTTGATTGTTTTACGTTCGAAAAACCTAAATAATAATACATCTTTACTCAAATATTTTATTAAGTGATTATCAAAGAGGTCAGAGGCCTGTTGAAGGGCGGCAGGATTGGTGGTACGCATAGCAAAATATAATCTAGATACCTCGACACAGTTATGAAGTAGCAACATCTCACTCTGAGGGTCTTTGAGTTTTTTGATAGCAGACATTAACTGAATAGTCTTGTTCACCCTACTCAGCACCATATCGCTCATGAAATCCAAATCCAAACTCACAGGATCACCCAAAAGCTTAACTCCTTTGCTAGGCCTACCAATGTCCTTGGGGAAAACACCATCAACAATGCTACGCAGATCGAAAGTAGGCCAAAATACTTCAGTTTTCTTGATGTTGAGATGTAGACCCCTGCTCGGACCTTCAGATTCTATAATTCTCAAAGCTTTGGCAACTTCAAGGGTGTCACCGATGATAGTGCCATCATCGAGGTATCAATTGTGCAATTCGAGCTGACATCGAGAAGCAGTGGACTTCACTAGAGGGTGAAGTGTCAGAGCAAACAAAAGGGGAACGATAGGGTCTCCTTGCTGAACACCAAGTGCAGAAGACAAAATGTACTGATCTTAATAGAGTCTAGCAGGCCTAGCATAACAGAATTCAACCCAACGAGAAATACTTGGACAATGAAGTCAGACCTCTCTAATAAGGTGGGACCTGCACACTAAGTTAAAAGCATTCGAAAAGTTAATAAGCAACATGGACATCTTACCCGAGTGCCCCCTCATCTCTAGCTAACCGTTTACAGCTTGAAGTATACTTTCTCCTCCTACCGGCACACCCACCCCAAATTGATGATCACCCAAGTAAGATTTCATAGCTTTACCGAAGGAGAAGGCATCCACCTTAGAGACCAAACGACGCCAGATAGTACCAACAACAATAGGCCTAATCCCACCACCAGGTTTGAGAAGAGGCGTAAGCGGTGCACTAGCAATAATCTCTCCCAAAACCTTAGGGCACTTGCCTTCCAACCAAAGGTTAACCACCCCTGCAATCGAAGCCAGCAAATCATCCGCAACTGCAACAGCTGCTCCACTAATCGCGTAGAATAGATGCTGCGCACGCAGGCCATCACACCCACAAGAAGTACCTCTGGGGAAGCTCTTGATTGCCCCTAAGACATCCCTTGAATCCACCGTAACTAGGTCACAAACAAAATCCTCCTCCGGAATGGAAGGTGGTGGTACTGCTGGATGCTTAGATTGTAGTTCAGACAACGTATCCTCACTACGAGGAGCAATCCCATTCGAAGACAAAACACGAATCGTAGCAGCATAATGCCCAAAACCAATCTTTTTCCGACAAGCACTTAGGTTGGCAACTTCCGGTTTCTTTTTGCTGTACTGTTGGGATTGCTGATGGCAAGGCTGCCGAAGCAATTTAGTGATCAGCGTGTAACAACCAATAAGCTCTTTCCAAGCCAAAAGAGCATGTTGAATAACAACAATTTGGAGACGCTGCTCGACCTTCCTTCAGCAGAACGCTTGTCTCTATAGCGCGTAAGGGTGCATATGGGGAGGAGAAGCAAGCGAATCCAACCAGTCAAGTCAGACGGTTTACGAAGCACTCTGTCCAAGCACTCCTTCAAGGTAGGGAGAAACCTAGCCTACACTGGTAAGGAATGTTATTCACAGTGTAAAACTGCCTTTGGAACACAACTTTAAGTAAATCTGTGGACATGGAAAAATCCTCATCTAACACAACATCATTCTCAACCCTTTCTGTGGAAGCCACCATGTTGGCTTCAGCTGGCACAATCGAAACAGGTGAGTCTGCCACGTCTGGCCTGACTACTCCGTGAATGAAGAAACCTGCAGAATTGTCGTTGAAAGGACCAGCAATAACGTTGCCCTGAATTCCTACCTGACACTTGCAAGAGGACCTCCAAGTATGCAAGTTCATGCAGTGGCAACATAGCCACATACGCAGTTGTAAGAGTAGTCCTTCCCAAGCGCAAAAAACCTGCAAATCATTAGAAATGATGTCTCTGCAACTGGCCTTGTTATCCTCCGAGAAAAAGTGTCTATCCTGCAGATGTTTGAGAATAGAGCCCTTAGCATAGCCTCTACCATTCACTCCATCGCGACAACTGTCAAATTTTTTAAAAGGGCAATGGCAGTACCCGTTCAATGAAGCAGCATCATCTATAGGAAGAGATAAAGGTGTATTTTGACCCAGTTGAGGAGAAGAAGGAGGTAAACGAGGTGATGGAGGGGGTTTCTTGGAGGAGCCAATAGCAGAACGTGAAGAAACATGCATGATATGAAAACAAACTTCAGAAACCCTAAAAAAAGAAACAGATGCCCTAACTCAAGAAAAAGAGAAAACGCTGAAAGAAGCAACGAAAACAACGTGGAACAAATGCAAGGAAGAAAGCAAAAGGAAAATGGGGAGAAATCCAAAACAGAAAAAAAATCCAAGGATGAGACCAATCCATTGTAAGACTCCAGCTTTCAGTCGCCGGAGCTCATCGCCAGGAGAGAAAAAAATTATGTATGAAAGAAGTTTTTATCAACAAAATTATATATTTTGTTAATGTTTATTATAAAAGCATAAATGATTCAAATTTATTTTTATTACATACACATTAATTTTGCGCGAAAATATAAATATTTTACTTTTTTTTCTTGTAATTTCGGATCGGATAATTATCCGATATCCGGATAGATATTTCGAAGTGAAAGTTACTATATCCGTTCGGATTTCGAATCGAATTCGGATAGTATATAGTATTTTTTGAATTCGGATAGTGCCCTATCCGCATCCGTTTTATAGTTTCCAGGATGTCCAAATTTTTAATTTTTAAGAATGTTAACAAGGTTCCTAAACCTAAATAACAAATTTCCAAATATATAAGGTGGCCATAATACACACAGCTCCGTCCCTGACCAAAAACGTTGGATCAATCATTTCTTTGAGTTCAAAATGGAATCAAATCAAATACGAAATACTATATAATAGTAAAACAGAAAACTAGCTCAAATTTGTACACTGACTTTTCAGTAATTCGTGTAGCTGTTCAATTACAATGACCAACAAGAGAAGCTGGGTAATCCCAAACAGTCATAATCCCTGGGATTCTAACACTAAAAATATCAAGAATTTAGCCAGGTTAGAACTGAATTACTAGCAGAATAAAACATGTCCACTTGGTGGGAACAACTTGCAGTCTCTAATAGATCGAAATGTTGTACACGATTTTCCGTCTATTTTGTCTTTCAAATGTAGAAATAATGTCATCAACCTTTTCCTCCCATGAATCAGTCGCTTCAAGCTGTGTAAAGGGTCAAAATTAATGAGAAATGACATCTGACAAAATTTCTTCAAAAACTAAAACCATATAATGCACGTACAGACCTCTTGGCATAAGTCCAGAGTAAGCCTAGCTCCTACTGCTGCCTCCTCATGATTATCTTTAACTTCCAAGTTGATCACCAACACACTTTTCATCAGAACATGGTCACGAGTATGAAGATCTGCACAATTATAATGGTTTATACAACAAACATCTGGCTATGAGCAAAAGAGTTCTATGTTTGTCCTTGGTTTACTCATGAATTTCGTGTCTATGCAAATTTGCCCATAACCACTCACAATCATCTAAAATACAGAAACCTGAGCTCAAGAGCATTAAACAGGTTTCCATCCTTTTATGAAGACATAAAAATGTCAAGTTTCCATCTGTTGAACCTTTTATGTTCAATAGGATTAGGAATTTCTTGTACAAGAGTATTTGCAGTGCATCCTTTTACGGCCTACATGCTTTTAAATCGTTACTCATTTCATTAGACTATCTAGAAACATCTCTCGTAGATAGACTATGCTAAAAGATCCACAAATAACACAGTTTTCAGTATATACAAACAAACATATTGGAATGCTGTAGCACTATGGGCACCATTAATCTAAGCATGTCACAGTCACCCATACATTTATAAGGAAGGAAACGAAATGTAAGTGTCCAATGCCCGAGACTATGAGAGCTATCCTTTTTTCTATTTTTCTTTTCCTCTATCCTTTGGAAATCAAACAACATTTAAAGGTCAGTGACAAACAACTATGTTAGTCGAAGTTGTTGCAACTTGAGTCAAATTTGTCGACCTACATTACACCGAAATTTGTTGTTCAAAAAATTATTTCCTCAAAAAATGAAATTTAATTACCAGTTCTAAGAAGTACGCATAAGTAGAAAAACAAGGGAACTCAATCAAACAGGATATAATGGTAAGAAAATTACCTTCTATAACCATATCAAAAACCTTCTCTTCAAACGTGAATACCACATCAAAAGTACCATCAGCAGAATTCTCTTGCCAGCGTTGAGGCGCAAGTTTGACACCTATATTTCGTTTAAGCATTGGCAGTATTCCATTGCGCTTGTATCTATATCAATCTTAAGAATTCACCCTGCTTTACATTCAATTAATACACGATAATGAATGCAGATGAACAAGTTGACCTTATTCTAGTTAGTTCATAGCATACTAAACTTCTTTTCTGTTCGTTTCCTTTACTCACACTTATTTTTACTGAACATATACTACTCAAATGACTATGTTTTCAAACATCTCACTGTCAACATAGTTATCGCAATCCTAAATAGATTGTTTACCAACCTAAATCTCATTAAACCCTAAGTTAACACAATAAGTGAAACGGGAAAGCTTTAGCAAACTAAATTTCAAATTCAAGAGACAAATCATCTTTACCTCAACAGAAACCATGGAGAAACTCCCTAGAACTAGTGCAATTTTAATAAGCAAGTACATCAATAGTGATTTTTAGCACAAAAATACCTTGGGTTTGACCAAAATTATGATTCGAGAAAATAATAAAACCCCTAAATTCACATGAAAATGCTCAATCGGATGCAAGAAACAAAAACTATACTGAAAAAGAGAGGGAGTATATTGAAGGATACAATTCAGGATCTTTTCTTCTGAGATCATCAAACATCTGTTTATAAGGTGTGCCAAATTCATAAACATTAGGTTCTCTTAATGAAGGACCTGGAAGTTTAACATGAGCTCCAGTACCATAAGAAGCTACATCAAAACCTTGTCTTTTCAGTAAACAATGTGCTTCCATACTTCGATTCTGGTTTGATGAACAGACCATAGCATATCTAAACTTCATTACTAAGAGAGAGATTTCTTCGAAATTCAGAAATCACAAAGAGAGAGAGGCAGGAGATTCCAAGGGGGAATATGATTTTTTGAAAACCCTAGTTTAGTTTAAGACGACAAAAAAGAACTGGAAATTGGGTTCGATTATAAACTGGATTAACAAGAAACACCCCAAATTTCCCTATGATCGGCACTTAAGGCCGGAACTAGCCATACGGGTGGGACAGTCTGGTCAGCATTTTTCTTAGCCCACTGGGCGAGTTCATGGGCAGATTGTTTGCCAAACGATTTACATTTACATAAACAAAAGAGAGAAATTGAAATTTCAGACTCAGGGCTTTAATAACTTCGAAGAGCGGATGAGTGCGGTGATCCCTTAGAAAATTCTTCTTATTAATCTGATCAATAATTCCAGCTGCATCACTTTCCACGATAACCTTCTCATCCTTCCTTATCGAAGCTATCCTAAGTGCTTCTCTGATTGCTTGCACTTATTCTTCTTCTGCAGAGAAATAAACTAAGTTAGTTGATTCAACCTGGATGAATGAGTGATTTGAGTCTCGGATAATCAAACTCATTCCCCCGTTGCTGGAATTTGGGTTCCAAACTCCATCTGTGTTAATTTTTATCCAACTTTCTGGAGGAGTCTCCCAAGGAGAGGATTCTTGATAGTTTGCATCAATCTTAGCGATTCGATTGAGAGGAGTAGTTGCATGAGATGTCAATAGCATTGATTTATCTGTTGCCATTATAATTGATGGTTCTTCAGTTTTTCTAATGTATACAATCTCATTTTTGTTAGTCCAAATTGACCATAAAAGGCAAGCAACTAAGGGGAAAATTTCAGATCTCCCAAAAGAGTCTTTATAGGGACTAAGTTGGAGCCAATTTATAGATGTCTCGTACTAGGACATAGTTTGTGTAGTTGAGCTTAGACTTCACGGCGTTTATCACTTGAAGACGAAGAACTACTAAGGAGAGCTTGTGGAACTTCATCGACAAAAGGTATGTGGATACTTAAACTAATCTATCACTTGGAAAGTATATTTCTACTATATCTCCTATATTGAGACATAAGTCGTATTACGATATTGTTTTCTATATACACATTTGAGATTTCGAGCTGAGTATATCTCGCTTACATATTTCTCGAAATATGTGTTGGTAAGATTTTGCTTCGACCAAGTTCATCTTGTATCATGAGAAAATTGTCGAGTAACATCTTACATGGTTTGTGTGATACAATCATTTGGTGTAAGACTTGGAATGTTTCGATAATGAATATTTCAATATCTTGAAAATTGCTTTGATGCTAGTAGTGTGTGAAAACGGCTATTGTCATTATAGAAGAATGTTTCAATGATTGAAATAAAGAGTTTAGAATCTTGTAATCATCTTTGGATATAAGCATAGTGTGTTCGCACATTAGTGTATAAGTCCAAAACCGGGAACCTAAAGTATGCATACTTGTGCGTATACAAAAAAGGTTGTAGGAGACTGGATAAGTATGCGTACCCGTACGCATACTGGCTGAAAGTTCACGTCCGTGAATTTCTGCTGAGTTTGAAAACTAAATCAAACTCAAATCCGGTCACTTAAGTACGCATACCCGTACGCATACTTAAGTAGGTTACTTTCTAAAATCGGTTGTACATGAACCTAAACATTTATCAATAAGGAATGCAATCTTTGCAAACCGTGGCTATAATGTTCATGTATTGATTCGAGTGAATTAAACCGATTTTGCCTCAATTGTGTTTTCGTATAAATCTATGAGAATATAGCAATTGAACAACTCTTTAACTAGTTTCATTTGAGTCATTTGAAATAGTTATGGTTAAGATGAATAAGGTTGATATGAGAGTAATCATAAGGCTAACCTCGGTTAACTATTTGTGAACCAACATGGTGTACACGTTTGGGTACGGTTACATAAACCTAAATGAGGGTACATTTCATTTGTGTATGACAAGCTAAGTTCGATCTAACGGTTGAAAGATATTAGCTTGGTTGAATCAGGTTTTTCATCTAACGGTAAATATTGAATGCTTTGTTACCAAGGTAACTTGGATTGCAAACCCTGATTTGAAAACTATATAAAGGAGAACTCTAGCAACTGAAACCTAATCCCCACACCTATTGTGTGTTACTAGTTGCATAATTAGAGTCGATTCTCCTTTAACCTTAGGTTTCTTCTCGAGACCCCGTAGGTTAACGACTTGAAGACTTCATTGGGATTGTGAAGCCAGACACAACTATTCTCTTTGTAGTTGCATGATCTGATCTTGTTGTTTCTATCGTGATTGAGTGCAATTGTAAAATTGGCTTGCGATTTATATCTCCGATAGTCAAGATAGAAAAGTAGTCACAAACACCTTCATCTCATCGTTTATGATTCCACAATAACTTGTTTCGCTTGTCGATTGAGTTTATTGTGAGGTGATTGATATTACTAGGCTGTTCTTCGGGAATATAAGTCTAGTTTATCAATTGGTTCATGTTCACCTTGATTTATCAAAAGACGGAACAAAAACTCTTGGGTATTTCTGTGGAAGACATATTTATTCAATCCTAAAGACTTTTTTGTGTGAGACATATTTGTTTATCAAGTCTTCGACTTTGGGTCGTAGCAACTCTTAGTTGTGGGTGAGATCATCTAAGGGAATCAAGTGCGTAGTATCCTGCTGGGATCAGAGACGTAAGGAGCGTAACTGTACCTTGAATCAGTGTGAGATTGATTAGGGTTCAACTACAGTCAAGTGCGAAGTTAATTGGTAGTAGGCTAGTGTATGTAGCGGCTTAATACAGTGTGGTGTTCAATCTGGACTAGGTCCCAGGGTTTTTCTGCATTTGCGGTTTCCTCGTTAACAAAATTCTGGTGTCTGTGTTATTTCTTTTCCGTATTATATTTTGTTATATAAATTGAAATATCACAGGTTGTGCGTTAAGATCAATCAATTAGAATATCCAAACTTTGGTTGTTGATTTACATTGATTGACACTTGAACATTGGTCTTTGGTACCGTTCAAGTAATTCCTCTTATATTCAATCGGGCTCGCAGATTTCTATTTTCTAATTGCAGATTGAATTAAGAGTTAGAGATATTAAACTCTTTGATATAATTTATTCTAGATTGAATCTGACTGTCTAGTTGATTCTCTAGAAAGTGTATTGGAGTAAGTCTTCTCAGATTTCCAAACGAATTGTTGGGTGTGGTTGTTAGACCCCCGCATTTTCAATTGGTATCAGAGCAGGCAAACACGTTAAAGACCTCATAATTCTGTGTTTGTAGCGATCTGAGGATGGACGATACGGTCTCTGATAAACGCATTTCCAGAAATAAAAGTTATGTTTCCTTAAAGTCTATTAAAGAGAAAGATTTGTCAATCTCGAATATAGAAGAACCTTGTGTTCAAAGGAAACGGACATACATTGACAAGTGTTTCCCCGACTACCTTACCGACGAGTCTGCCTCTGAAGTTGAAAGGGATACATCCAAAGAGAGTGAAATGATTCTAAAACTTGTTAGAATCCAGGCTGATAATGTCAATCGGTTGAGACACAAAGTCAATGTCCTTGTTGGTATGATATGTGAGCGTGACTCTCGCTCAAAGATTCTTAAAGAGGAAAATCTCAAAAAAGATACTTTGAAAATTGAACATCTCTTAAGTAAACTCTCATTTCAAGAGTGTTCAAAAGAGTTCGCCATACCAACTGCTTCTGATTTAACTGGAAAAATTACTGGTTCAGAAGCAAAAACGAAAACCCTTTCTGTTGAAAAAGATATGCATGTATCTTCTTCTAATCAAGGGAAGCCCACATCACACAGAAGAAAGAATTCTCCCGACAATGGTGTTAAGACTGTTCTGGCTAATCACTCAAGTGATCAGAAAGTGTGTCTCTTTTGTGATTCAAAAGGGCCATGTAAAGAAAAGAGGAATTCTAGGTTGAATGACAATTCTATTATTCGTCTTCAACACACCTTATATTTAATTCTCAATGGTGTAACTGACATTCGTATGTCTAAACCTATTGGTTTTAGTACTCACCCTGTGTACCTCACCAGGAAAGTCAGTTCAATATGTTCCTCAAATGTTCAAACACATAACAGTCTTCCTAAGCCATATCGACGAAGAAGAACTCATGGATATTCTTCGATTAAGAAGGGAGGTTATGTTGTTCATGATGTGAAAAAGGTACCATAAGAAGGAAGCAATCGAAAAATAGAAGCCAACCTAAAAAAGGATAATTGAAGGATATAAAGATATCATCAACAGGCTGACAAGTCCCTCTGTAAATTCTTCAGGTAAGAATCGACACTATGCATCATTTTTTAATGATAGTAAATTTTAGGATAACTTTTCACATCATAATGGTTTTCCTCCAAAGGTCAGGAAAAAGAGGTTTAACCAGAAACAACATTCATTTGATGAGCTCAAGGCTCATACTTGTGCTAATTAATCACAAGGTTGAATTCTCACTCTCAATAAAAATCCTGAGCAAGATATTTTTCAGGTATACTTGATGGAAAAATATGTTTCTGAATCTCCAGTTATCTTCTTATCGTTCTTAGCTGGTTTGTCAATTACAAACACTTTTTGTTGCATGAGTATTTTTTTGTTGTTGTTCTTGTTCTTGTTCTTGTTTTGGTTTTACTTCTTCCAAAAAGGGGCGTCAAATTGCTATGCTCTAAATTTTTCTCTTGTGAGAACAAATTTATTTTAGAGTTGAGTTTTTTTTTCTCTTCTAGCAATTATGGGTTATACCTTCTTCGCAACCGTCTGGTATAAGGGTAAGTCTATGTACGTGCATGTATCTCTTTTGATACAGGCACGAATCAAACTTGGAAAGCCCTAAACTTTGGTTCTTGTGTAACCTATAAATACCAAACCTTTTATAGAGTACGCATACTTTTGGTGTGCTCTTTTAAGGATGGGATCTACTCCAAGTTCTTGGGATTTACCAGCCGATTCAATTGATGATTCGGTTTATTTGGAGTTTGTTTTGAAGAAGAAGAGAACCCTTGTTAAGTCTAGTGAACTCGAATCCTGTGCCTCATGTTATTATGCGTTTTCTCATCAAGATCGATAAAATGCTGAGATGGTCTCTGCTAAAGTAGTTCATGGTTTTCTCACTCATCTTGGGAAGACTCAACTGAAGCTCGAGAACTCTGTAAAGGATCTTAACTTGTTACGAACTGAGTTGAAAAAGGTTGATTCTGACCTTGTTCTCATGAAATCACAAGTTAAGGATCTTCTCAATGAGGATATCTTCTCCGAAGATGCAGTTGATACAGTTAGTCACAAGTTTGAAGGTGTTGGTACCAGTGAAGCTTCCGTACAGGAACTCTTATTATGGTTTGTGATTACTCTTTGTTTCTGAGTTTGTTTTGGTTTATTTATGTCTAGTAAATCTTCTTTTTATGTTTTTAGAAGAATAACTAGGGTTTGGAATAGCCATTATTGTGAGTACACATAGCTATGTCCAACGATTTTCATCTTCAATGTTTTTAAATTTATTTATTTAAATTCTAAGTTTTTGGAAGATGATTTTTGCAATTTTAATCTTTATGATTTTATATATTGCAAATTGTTATGGCATATGTTGTTTATGACCGTGAACCTGTGACTGTCCCATACTTGTTCAAAAGTTATCTCTATTATGTCGGTATGAAAGTATTGATAGAAGATAGAATGAACTTTTGACATTACAAAAGTTAAAGCCTTTTATGTCATTATTTGATGGAAGAAAAGATAAAACTTTTGTTTACAAGGATTAAGTCTATTACATGTCATTGTGAAAATAGTGATGAAAAATAGAATGAATCCTTGTATATTCCATAGTATTGGTCAATCTCCGATCCACATTTTTGTGCATATACTGTGTTGCTCCATAAGTTTTCTTATGTTTGAGCATGACCAATTGAATTGATAATTCTCTTGTGGTTAGTTTAGTTGGTGCTCCGTAAGTTCTCTTATGACGAGCATGACCAATTGAATTGATCACTTTCTTGTGGTTAATTTAGTTGTGTAATTCCGATTGAGTTAATCATGAGTTTTCTTGTGGTTAATTTAGTTGTGCATTTCGATTGAATTTATCATGGGTTCTCTCGTGGATAATTTAATTGAATATTTTGGATACAAATTCATGTTTTCATGTGATTTAGTTATGTCCAAAGAAATCCTTCTTTTCTTGCGAAAGTAAGGTCGCCTTTGTTGTTCTTTCGGGAATGACATTTTATGGGGGAGAGTTCTTTTTGAACTTTTGCTTAATTTCCAAATCTTTATGGGGAGTTGTTTATGGGTAAAAACCGTTTCTGCTGGTTTTGGTAAATTTGGGTGTGTGGATGAGAAACGAGTATAAACCTAAAACAAATGCACTGCAAGTACTTTTAGATTCGAGAGACAACTTGTATAATCCTGGCCTAAACCAATAAATGGTCGTTCCAGTCTTTCTTCGATCACAAAGTGAAAGAGAAGGGTTGGTCTTAGGGAGGGAAGCGAAGAAGGTGTTGAGACCAGAATGGTTAGATTTGAAGGTGTGGTTATTTTATGACTTGTATCAGAATTTGGATCTGGCTTGCGGAATGAAAGTTATCAGTTCTTTGGTATTTTCTGAATACTGTGTTGTTGTTCTCACCAAAACTTGTTGCTTGATGGAAATAGGTAAAACCTATTTATACAAGTCATAATTGAATACACCCTGGTCTCGTAGGAAGTGGGAGAGATTGAGTGATGGAAGAGTGGAGTAACGTGTAACTGCCAGAAACCACGCCTCCACTATGAAGGAAGAGAGTTTGTTTACACCCACTACTTATTGCCTCCACTAACTTCCATGTTTTCCTGACACTTTCTTATGATGGACGTGTTGCACGCCGCACGCTGTAAACCGCCAGACCAATACCCTGATGAGCATCCCCCAGTTTGTGACATGTTTGATGTCTCGAGTGTTTTCGTGAAAAACATGTAGAAAATTGCTACGTGTGGCAAGTCAAAGTCAAGAGACTTGCCATAGGAAAATAGCATGTGATGCTATTAGGCTTGCCTTGGCTGGCCGCCTAAAACTTGCCACGGGCCTGTCAATTCCATGGTGAATTTGGACGTCCGAGATTGTAGCTTATGAGAAAGGATGGCCATTGATTATGGCCACATCTTGTTGTATAGCAAAGTGACGCCATTGGCATGGTGGCACCTGGCGTAGCCATGGCATAGCGGCATGCCAGTGGCGTAGCCGTGGCAGTTGTTTTGGCATATTGGTGTTAGACCCAAATATGGCTCCGGCAACATTGGTCGTGTTGCTAAGTTAAACTTAAGGCCTCAGGAGTATCACTTGACCTAGTTGGCATGACGACTTTAGCTAGATTAGGGTTTGGCGTATCGAAGCCCTAATCAGCACGTGCGTTGCGGCACGGTGGCGTGGATGACATAGTTAGCGCATGCCAATGGCACGATGGTGCAAGTAGCGCCTGGCGTAGCCATGGCCGCTATATTTTGGCACATTGGTGTTAGACCCAAATGTGGCGTGACAACATTGGCCTTGTTGCCATATCAATTCCAATGCTCTGGAAAACGTTACTTGGCTTGGTTGGCGTAGCAACTTTCCCTAAATTAGGGTTTGGCGTGCCAAAACCCTAATTAGTGCATACAGCATGTGGCCGTGGCTCATCGACATTTTGTGCAAATGGTGCCATAACCAGGCCATCATATGGAAACGGCCACAGGAGCAAGGATTAACACAGGTGGCTATGATATGGCGTCTTTATTAGGGCTTCCTGGCCCGCACGGCTCGTGGCATGTTGCGGGGTCCGAAGTGGTATAATTTGTGCCACGACTGGAAATTAGGGTTTAGACCATGCAAGGTCGTGTTTCTGGTTATGATAACCACATTGAAGTCTGTTATGGCGTTGTCCACAAACAGAAGATGGGTTGGCACGTAAGTGCATTATTTATGGTATGTTGCCACGTTCGGCATGCTTCTGTGGCAAAGTGGCACGTCCGTCACGTTGGGCATGCACGTTTGGCATGCCAGTTAGCGCATTGGCGCAAATTTGGAAAGCCAATTTGGTATTGGCGCAATTTTTCCTCTCTTTTTTAATACTGCGGCAGATTTAGAGCAACCTGATTGGTCGAAAAAGAGAGGGTCGATCAAACGCGGGCGTGGCCACACTTCTGGTGTGAGTGTGGCAAGTTTAAAGCGACCTGATTGGTCGATGGGAAATAGGATCGGCAAGTATGGGCCCAGCCACAACTTATGTGTGTGTGGCGGGTTTAAGGCGACCTGATTGGTCGAGGGAAATAGGGCCGGTTTAGGCAACATGGGGCGTGGCCAATGACAAATGGTGCCGACTGGCCTAAGGCATGGCCACACATCCCTTTGTTGCTGCTCCTAATATGCGGCTCCTTTATTTCTTGTTTTCTGATTCTGGGCAAGATTTTGCACCTACTAATCCATGGCGGATTAATTACCTAGTTTTCCTAGGCTTAATTTCGATAGGCAAGGTCTGATATACTGCGCAAGGAGCAAAACCCTAATTTTTGCAAATTTGTCAGGGTAATATCTGAATCTTGTGAATTATCACAAAATTGATTGAATTCTATGTGTTGACACAGAGTTCTTTAAGTTCATTGCCAGAGAGCACTATGCTTTCTGATTGAATACTTTATGCAAAGACCTTATCCTTGATACTTGGAAATTCGTGCTACTCTGCTGCGAGTGAACACAAATTTTCATGCCATATCAACATTAAGGGTTCAGTCGGAGAACATAGCACATAAAGCATTCAAAGAAACTTATATTAACTGAGTAATACAGGCAAGGTGCCAAAATTTACAGAATATCTGGGATTGTTGCTACATGCACCAGTCTGGGTAAATTTCATATATATATATATATATTGAGTTGCTCAATAAATGTGCCAGTGAAGAGGTTGAACACTCATCACTTTCACATGGCTCCGTTTCTTTGCAGAGTGACGGCACATTAAATGCAGGGTTTTACAGATTTAGCCCTGAACTAAAAACCACCATCAACATTAAGTCCCCTGCTTAGCACGTAACAGTGGCATTGTTGTGGGGTAAGCATGAGATGGTGACGGACAAGAGTAAAATCGAAAGTGCAAGACATGAAGAGATTTCCAGGAAAATTTGACTAATCTGTAGATGGGGGAAAACGATTTGCTGGTTTTTAAGGAATTGAGGAGACGACCGTACGTAGGAGACTCCTCGAACCGAGCGAAATGTTAAGCCTCACACAGATGCACCGCTGCAAAGGGGGTGCTTTAGATTCGAGAGATCAATCTGTAGTACTCCGGCCTAAATCAAGACAATGACCGTTCCAGAGTAAATTCGGTCACAAGAGAGGATGGGTTGATCAGTAGGAGGGAACCTGAGAAATGTGTGGAATCAATGATAATCAAAGATTGTGGGTGTGTGAATTCTGAATACGATAAGCTCTGAGTGATTGAAATTGCTCAATTGAGAGTAGTTGCTCAATTGATGAGTTGATGATCTCGTGTTGTCAGTTTGACGTGAGATTGATGATACTGATGATACTTCAATCATGATTCAGAGACTTATTTATATTGTTGGAATTGTAGACACCATGATTCCATGAAGTATGACAGTTGATGGAATCAAGGAGTGGGGAAGTGGATATCGTGTTTGAAACCAGTTGCTCAACGTGTGGAGACTTGGTTGATTTTCCACCCACTACCTCGTGAATTCCTTCAACTGATTGCACGACTTGCTCACATTCCATCGTGTGTTTGAACACACGTGCCGTAGACCGCCAGACCAAAACCCTAAGTGATATCCCCCCAAGTGACACGATTGACGTCTCGTGGTTTGTTAGTCAATTGATGACTTCGTGGTTTGATGGGACGATGAGTCCATGTAGTCGTTGAGTTGAACATGATGTTCTGAAACTCATGAATTGAACATGTCATGAGACAGAGGTATAGTTCTTACGATGAAGTGAGCAGGTATTGCTCATTCGATGGATCATTGAATATTCATTATTGAACCAATATTCCTTGGTTTGAACAAATATTTATCATCTGAGCAAGTGTTGCTCATGTGATGAATTGTTGAATATTTGGTCTTCTGAGCATGTGTTGCTCGTCTGATGGATTATTGGCAGCGTACCAAAAATATTAATTAGAATACTGGTCGTTGAACCGAGCATAATTAATAAAATTAATGACCATGAGGTCGTCATAAAATTATTAAGGTTAGAATCTGGAATGATGATCCTTGGATTTAGAAACCCTAATTTGATCAATTGATGATCAATTCATGGTTCGTCAGAATTTCAACCATGGGACGGAAGAGGGAGCGATTACATGGGACCGTGAATCAACCATGTAGTGTCCATATGCTCACGTGAGCAAATACGAAGAAATCCTGAAGAGTTGACGATTTTTTGGTGAAAGAATGATTAAATGCTGGTTTAATCATTTATTCGAAAACGCTCGTCTGAGCCTTAGGTGAGAAAACCTAATTAATTATGACGAGGCGAGGGACCGACCATGGAGTCATGAAACCGGCCCTGGGTTGTCCCGTGATCGCCTGACGATCACTTCATGAAAATCCAAAGTGTTTGGGAGAGTTTTGGACCTAATACGAGCAATTGTGCAAATTAGGTCAAAACTGTGAAAATTGATGGGACCGGATTCCGTGAGCCGAAGAGCCAATCTTGGTCGGTCAAGATAGCGTGCTCATGTCCCCAAGGCGTCCGCGTCTCAGTCCTGAGAATTTGATATTTTCTGGCGTGCAATTGAGCATCCATTCGAGAAAATATGCCAAAATTAGGGTTTTGATGAAACTGAGGAAAACACCATGAGATGATGAAAAATAATTATAAAATAAGGAATGAGGAGGCGTGGGACTGCCGCGTCCAAGGCATGGTCAGCCAGTACTCACCACGGTCCCGTGGTGCCTTTTCCTTAATTTTATAATATATTGATGATTTTATGAAAAATTCATGAATTTTGAGAAATTTGATGAATTTTGGGAGTTTCCATGAATTGAAGGAGTTTTCATGAGTTCAAGGAAGCAAAAGATATTAAAATAATAAAACAAGGGCGTGTGGGACCGTGGAAGGCATGGCCGGCCGGCTAGGTCCCGGTCCCACGAGTTTCCCTAATTTTATAATGATTTTATGAAAAATTCATGAATTTTGAGAAATTTGATGAGTTTAGGGAGTTTCCATGAATTGAAGGAGTTTTCATGAGTTCAAGGAAGCAAAAAATATTAAAATAATAAAAAACAAGGGCGTGTGGGACCGTGGAAGGCATGGCCGGCCGGCTAGGGCCCGGTCCCACGAGTTTTCCTAATTTTTTTTATATTTTTTAGGTATTTTGATGATTTGAGGGAATGTTTCCTAATTTGAGAGAAATACCATGAAATCAAGGAAAACTAATAATAAAATAATAAAACAAAGGGGCGTGTGGGACCGGCTAGGGCATGGACGGCCGGCCAAGGCCCGGTCCCACAAGTTTTCATAATTTATTTTATTTTATTATTATTTGATGATTTGTGCAAAAATACCATGAAATCAAGGAGTTTTTTCATGAAATTAGAGAAATAATAATAATAATAAAAAATAATAAGGAACCGTGGGTGTGGGGTCGGTTGGGACCAAGGCATGGCCGGTTGGCCAATGGTCACGCCCCACACTCCTTTTCTTTATTTTAAATTATTTTTTATGGATTTATGGAAGTACCATGAAACCGAGGAGTTTCCTCAAGTCGAAGGAAATTTGATAAAATGAGAGAATTTTCATCAAATCATGGAAAATAATAAAATGCATTAAAATATAAAACTGGCGTGGGATTGACCACGACACGGTCGGTCGGTCGTGTGACCGTGCTCCCAGCACCCTGGTCAATATTTTAATTATTTATTATTTTCTTCTCTATTTTGCATAGGTTCATCGTTTCGTTGTATTTTTGAAATACTCGTTCGTGCGGTGACTGTTAGTGTATCATCGTTGAATACACCTTCACCATTTGAATCGGGGCTTACTTAGAGGTAGCTCAGACGCCCGGTTGTTGATTATTTATTACTAATTGTGGAATTCAGTGGAGAATAATTCACAAAACTGAGTAATAAGATGTTTATTATTAATTCATAGGATCAGCTGGGGATTCGACTACGAACTCAGAATAATAAAGTGAGCATTACCATTCCGTGGGATCGTAGATTCGACCATAGAATCAGAGTAATTAAGGTTTATCTATTACCATTTATGAGACCAGTTGTGGATTCGATCATGAAATCGGAATAATGAGATAATATAGTTATTGTTATTCTATGAGATCAAGTTATGGATTCGATCATAGAATCAGAACAATTATTATTGTCATTCCATGGGGCCAGTCGTGGATTCGACCATGGAATATGAGCGATTGTAATTAGAAATAATTAACTTTGTAGCTCTATACTAGCAGAGCAAGCTGTCTAGGAGCATTAATTATCCTGATACGAGATTGCCGGTAAGTCATATCCTTTATATAGTCAGGGTAAACTTGTTGTTTGTTCCTGAAGACGTTATCGCTCTATACTAGCAGAGCAAGCTGTCTAGGAGCCGTCCATCTCGTGATGCTATATAGAAATAATCACTGAAAGTATTCAGTATTCATGAGATATGTCGTTGTCCAGTCGTGAGACTACATATCTACATGTACTCTGAGAGAAAGTACTCTCCGTTGAGAATTCGATGAGAGACCCGTGTCTCGATACTCACGTCTGATTGCTGAATCAGAGCTTCGTATAATTATGAGTTTACGAATTTAGCCTTTGTCAAAAATCCACCATCTACATTAAGTCTCCTGCTTACTGAGGAAAGCTGTGTTCCTCAGTCAGCATTAAATGGTGATTTTCCGGCCATAAATAATAATACCAGTAATTGAACTTAGTCGTAAGTTGAGATGTTACCGGATTTAAAGAGCATGAGAAAACCACGACTTGATGAAGGATTCAATGTCATGATTGGAGCATCTTTTGATGAACATAAATTGGTGTTGAACCGCTGGTTTGGACGACGAGTCCGTGGTCGGTTAGGATTCGCGGGTCGGGCCCAATAAGGAAATCCTTAGAAAATTAGGTTTTGGAAATAAAATTGATATAAAAGGAATTAATCCTTTTCTTTTCTTTTTTAATTTTCCCACAACCAATCAGTGCTTCATCACCTCTACACCACCTTTACGCTAGCAGCAGGAGGAAAAAATTCGTCGACGCTCCACCGTCTGCCGCCGTCCGATCACCGACCGGCCAGATTCCAGCCGACACCGACCAGGTAAGCGCCGATTTTTTTTTCTTAAGATGTTATTACCTTCATGAGTTGTTCATGTTTTGATCATGATGAATTTATATACATGTGTGTATATTAGTGTGAGTTTTATGAAAAACCCTCGTTTTTGAAAACGTATGTTCGTTCGATCGTTAGTTTTGAAAACTAACTATAATCCCTGATTTTCGAGAGAGATTTTTTTTTTAAATATGAACCTAGGTCCAGTGATAAAACTTAGTGTATGAGCTTTCATGTATACCAAGGTTTCATCATAAAAGAAGTGAATTTTCATGAAATCGGAATAATCCTTCGTTTTAAAGACAAATAACGACGACACGAAGGAAAATATGTATGATGAACTTGTGTCCAGTGATAAAGTTTTGCTTATGAGCTTTCATGTAAATACAAAACTTTATCATATGTATGAGATGTGAGCTTTCACAATATTTTTGAAATAAACCTTCGTTTTAAAGACAAATAACGACGATACGAAGGAAAAATATTTTTTTTTATATATATATGCAGCCGTGACATATATTGTGTAAAATATGATGGTATATTTTATTTGCATGAATTTGTTTTCATTATATAAAATTCTTGAGAATTTATGTAAGCAACGTTGCATTAATTGTTGTTTTTTCAAAAAATCAGAAACGTGGGTTTTGAGGAACCTTCGAAGATAGACAATATATTTATGATGAAATATTTTATTGTTATGAACTTCATAGGTCAGTTGTGTGAATGTTCACATTATGAAAATTGTGTTCGTGATTTTATGAAAAATCAGTTTCGAAATTAATAAAGCTTCGTTCGTTTTTTGCAGTTTTCAAATAGACGAACGATTTTGAGGTGTTAACTCTAGCATTACTATCACTATTGTTAGTGGAAGTATAAAAGGTAAGAGTTAAGAGTTACCATTTTTTGCTGATGTTGGTTTGTTTACATGGTAGTAATCTTTGATCTTCCGGTTCCAGAAAATTCCGACCAACAATAACAACAATTACGATTGCTGGTATTCCTCTTCTTCCTATGGCTCTTCTGATGAGGATTCCGACGCTCATGTAGCGAAATCAAAGGCTAGGGTTACCCGGGAAGGGGCGAAGCCTAATGTTCCTTTGAGTGAGCGAAGAGTCTCTTTTGCTGAACTCGAAAAGAAAAGAGCTGAAGACAAAAAGGAGGATGCCCGTCAACGTGAAAAAGATCGCACCCGGCGTAAGAGACAGAGGGTTGAGGAGAAGCGTCAATTCTTGGATGGGGTGCCTTTTGATTCTGATTCTGATGCTGATGTTGATGCTTCTGAAGGAGAGATCACATGGGAACCATCCGAGCGTTACATTAAGCCTGATCGATATGAAAGAGAGCATCAGAGGACAATGAAGAAAATTGAAGCTGAAGATGCAGCAGAAGATAGCTCGGATTCAGATGATGATGTTATCTTCCGTCCATCGGACTTCACCAATGATTCTGACAGTGAATCTGAAGAAGATGATTCCGAGAAGGACAGTGATGATGAAGCTGACAATTCGGATGAGTCCGACGAGTAGTTTTACTTCCATCTTCTTTAGACGTTAGAGCATCCCTTTTAGTCTTCATAGTGGATATATTTCTTCTGACTGTTTAAATGACTTTACTTCAATTAGACTTTTCTTCTGAATGATGAACATTTTGTTAACGTCGATTTCTTCTAATCCATGACATGGACCAATGTCCATATATCCAAATTCATCATGACTTGTCGATTTTCATGAGAAGTAACACATGGCCGAGAATTCATGACATGTACAAGGCCGCGTGGCCTATCTTTTGACCATGATGTTCAGTCCCCAGTGTGTTATTTTCCTCCGCGTCTTCGGTATCGATCTTTGAAGCCTAGGGTTCCAGTGAAACTAGTAACTGAGTTGACTATATGACTATCGCCTGATATATATATATCTTCAAGACTCCAAATCTATGATCCACGCAAATATTTCTTCCATTCCTGAGTCAGTTTCATCGTGCAGAGAGGTTTTGATCCTACCCTCTTGCCGTCATGTCGAGCAATAGCATTTATTCTCAAGATGATCTTCAGTCGAAGCGTGAAATAACAATGTCTATCTTAGTAAGTTGTACACTTCTTCTTCTTCCCCTTTCTTGTCTTTGTTCAATCGAGATTGTTGATCACAAGAGAATGATTTGTCGTAGGACTGTAAGAAGAATGCTACTCCTCATAATGCAAGGCCTAAGCGGACTGTTAGAGCTCCCGCCCGGTATGGATCGGCTCGTGCTGAAGCTGGATCGTCTGTAAGTAATCCTATGACTCTTGAGATTGTACTGAATCCCGGGATTAACACTCCTTCATTTCATCGTAGGCGGATGTCCGTGTCGTCGTCGATGTTAGACGACGAAAGAGTGGAAAGTCCGTGACCGTGGTTGAGGTTGAGGAAAGCAATAGCCAGGCATATGAAGATTCTATAGGATCCGTGGAAACCGGAGACGGTTTCCATGCTCGTGAATACCTAACCACTGGACTTTTATTCGAAGCCCCATTGATTAATACCTTCCCAGATAATGAAATGGTCGGCGGATTCTTGGTTCCCAAATGTCATGCGTCTCTGTATACCAAGATCTGGAAGAAGTATGGTCATATTGATACCACAGAAGTGTGGAAAAGTTTTCTTCCATCCCTTTTAACCACGGTAGCGGGGCTATTGTCGATCATCGAGGAAATGAATCAGATGCACTTGCGAGATGTCAAAAACCATGAACTGCACCAATGGGATGAAATGATCTCAAATTATGAGATATTGCGATTCAATGTAAGCTGGATCCGTCGTCGTCTTGAGATAATTAAGGTTCATAAGGCGACAGAGGCTGCTGATGCAATTTCCATGAATGCAGCTTTACTGGATGAGGAGAGGATACTGGCTCTGGAGTCAGCAAGGGTTGAGAAAGCAGTCGAAGACTTGAAGGCAAAGACCAGGATTTTTCAGAAGAAGCTTGGCGAGGCTTCTTACAAGGATTATCCGTTGCTGGATGGTTTGCTCTGAGTGAGCATTTGTGGTTTTTTTTTTTTTGGGTAAATCTGAGTTTCTAGTTAGGTGAAACAGTTGATCATGGTATGAACAAATTTTGTTCATTTATGAAATGTTTAATGAACAAAGGAGCATTCACATGCTCTTTGGAGGAATGAAATTACATTTTTGAAAATGCTTGAAATGATGAAGAGGTAGTTTGTTTCATGGATCAGGCATAATAAGCTTTGAGCCATTTTCCATTGATGATGTTTCCTTCCTTTCCTCCATTGATTGCTAAAATTTTGTAGTACCCGCTAGACACTGCTTTGATAACAACATATGACCCTTCCCATTTAGGAGAGAACTTAGGAGCGGACATGTCTTGTTGAATGTGTTTTGCCGTCTTTAATACCAAATCTCCTACTTGAAATGTTCGAGATCTTACCATCTTGTTGTAGGCTCTGGAGATCCTCTGTTTATAAGCTTCCACATATTTTTCCACCTTGGTTCTCCTTGATTCCATCATATCTAGCTCAGCGATTCTTGATATGGAGATTTCGGCCTCATCCCATTGTACACCACTGGACGCTGCAGTCCTGGCTGAGGGAACTTTGATTTCTACTGGAAGTATGGCGTCGGCTCCATAGACAAGGGAATATGGCGAAGTACCGATCGAGCTCCTTGGTGCATTTCTGTAAGCCCATATAGCCATGGGTAATTTCTCATGCCATGATCGAGGATTGTCATGAATCGTCCGACTGATAATCCTGACCAAAGTCTTGTTGGTACTTTCTGCTTGACCTTTTCCTTGTGGATAGTAAGGCGTGGAGAAGATTTGTTTGATCCCATATTTATTGAGAAGCTTCTCAACATCTTTATTGGAAAAAGGAGTTCCGTTATCTGTGATGATATGCTTAGGAACTCCGAATCTGCATATTATGTGCTCTTTGATGAAGGCGGCAATTGTAACTCCAGTGGTGCTTCGAAGGGGAATAACCTCGAACCACTTGGTGAAGTACTCTGTCGCAGTGATGATGTATTCATGTTGTTTTGAAGATGCTGGATTGATCTTCCCAATAATATCTAGTCCCAAGTTGTAGAAAGGCCACGGACTATTCACAGAATTCAACGGAAGACAAGGAGTGTGGATGAGATTACCATGGGTTTGGCATTGGTGACACCTCTGAACGTGTGCGGATGCATCATCTTCCATGGTTAGCCAATAATATTTCTCATGAATTTGAAGAAATAGTTTCCTCTTTCCTTGATGTTCTCCATCATGTACTTCCTTCAGGATTGTAGGGATTTCATGTTCGGCTAAGCACCTCAGTAAATTTCCACCAAAGCTTTTGCGGTATAAAATCCCATCGAGATAGACGAATCTCTTAGCTTTCTGAATGAGTTTGACTGCTTGGTTCTTTTCCAGTGGTAGTTCGTTGTCCCGGAGGTATTTGATGTAAGGCTCCCTCCAGTCCCCAGTGTGGTGGACCGTCAAAACCTCCAAGTGATGAGGAGGTGTTTGGCAATCAGGACAAGATCCTTGTAAATCTCTTGACTGAGTCTCCATGGATGGCCAGTAGTACCCCATTCTTTGAAGCTTTCTGTAAAGTGTTACCACTAACGTTTACCCACAGACTTCCTCATGTATGCGTTTGAGCTGTTCCTCCGCTTCATCGCTCCCAAGAAATCGTGATAGATATCCATCAGGGTTTCGATAGTATAGCCCTCCATTAAGCAAGAAGTAGTTCTTCAATTCCTTGAGGCTGACTTGGCCTTCTGAGATAGAGCTGCTCAATTCATGAATGATGGGTGCTCGCCAATCGTTCGCTGGAATGTCTTCGATCTGAGTGAGCCAAGTCGAAGATATTGTACGCCTCCGTACAATGATCGTTTTCTATGCTCCTTCGAATTGCAGCTTGGAGGCGAGAGTTGCTAGGCAATCAGCGTGCCTATTGTTAGTCCGTCCAGTATGGACGATCGTTGCGTCAGCAAAATAGGTCAACAGTCGCTGAGCTTCGGTTCTGAATGGAGCAAGTGTAATTTGTTTGAGAGAATACGTTCCATTCATCTGGTTGACCAATAATTTTTAATCTCCCCTTATATCGAGGTGTGTTGCTCCTGCTTTCTTGGCCAAGGATAATCCTAATAGGAAGGCTTCATATTCCGCTGAGTTGTTGGTGCAGTGGAAATCCAACTTGAACGAATGTGAGAAAACTTCACCAGATGGAGACACCAGCACTATTCCCGCTCCTCCGGTGTCACTACTAGGGGTGGAAGATCCATCAAAGTATAGAATCCATGTTTCTTCCTTAATGACCAAGATGTATGGGAATTCTCCGGGCACTTCTTCATGTAGTGTTGTTGTGTCTTCCCCTGGAAAAGCGGCGAACAAGTATGCGACCGCTTGACCTTTGATGGCTTTAGGTGTCGTGCAAGCTATGTCAAATTCTGACATCTGGAGTAGCCACTTCGCTGGTCTTCCTATCAAGGCTGGCTTTTGATAGCAAGAACTTTATGGGATCAACTTTGGAGATGAGTACGACCCTGTTAGATAGTAAGTAATGTCTGAACTTCTGGATTGCATGTACCAATGCCAGGCATGCCTTTTTGGCCTTTGGGTATCGGAGTTGAGCATCTCTCATTGTGCGGCTGAAGTAGTAAATCGGTTGTTCGACGCCTTCGTCGTCTTCCTGAGCGAGGAGTGCGCCGATGGCGACGTCACTGGAGGCTGTGTAAAGAATCAGAGGTCGTCCCTGCACTGGAGACCTCATGACGGCCGGTGACAATAATATCTGTTGTATTTTATGGAAAGCTTCTTGTTGAACAGCTGTCCAGGTGAAGCTTGCTCCTTTCTTCAGCAGAGGTGTGAACGAAGCAATGAGTTGAGCTAATCCAGGAGTCGAATGTAATTTACCTTGCCCATAAAGCTCTGTAGTTCCTTCACCGTACGTGGAGGAGGCATGGTGGTAATAGCTTTTTCCTTGTCTGGGTCGACTTTGATCCCTTCATCCGTGACCAGGAATCCTAAGAATTTTCCGAAAGAAACTCCGAATGCGCACTTTAGAGGATTCATTTTTAATTTGTATTCTCTGCACCTTTCAAACACCTGCCTTAGAACTTCGAGATGAGATGCTCGAGTCTTCGATTTTACCACCACATCATCAACATAGTCTTCTACTTGCTTGTGCATCATGTCGTGGAATATGGCAGTCATGGCTCGTTGATAGGTGGCACCAGCATTCTTTAATCCAAAGGGCATCACAGTGTAGTGAAAATTCCCAATGGGAGTACGGAATGTAGTCTTGTTGGCGTCATGTTCATACATCTTGATCTGGTTGTACCCATTATAGTCATCCATGAATGAGAACATACCGTGACCACAGGTTGCATCGACGAGCATGTCAATGTTGGGTAGAGGAAAATCATCCTTTGGACAACATTTATTCAAGTTCCTGAAGTCTACACAACATCTGATTTGACCATTTTTCTTATTAACAGGTACCACATTTGCTAGCCACGTTGGATGAAGAATAGGCTTGATGAACCCTGCTTCCAACAGTTTCTGGATTTCGACCTTGATTTGCTCATCGACTTCGTGTCTAAATTACCTGGGCGGTTGTTTGACAGCTTTGGAACCAGGGACGATGTGTAGGTGATGGGTGACGAGTTTGTCATATAGACCCGGCATTTCTTCGTACATCCAGACGAAGACATCTTGATATTCTTTCAATAATTTTACCAGCTCGGTCCGCTCCTCTGGTGATAGCGCTGAACTGATCAGGATTGGCCTTGGATCGTCTTTAGTCCCAATGTTGATTGTTTCGAGATCGTCAGTGGTAGAGTCAGTGCCGTCCTGTAGTTGTCGTGGGACATCTTGGACTTCTTCTTCAACTGATAGTTCACTCTAACACGATTCTTCATGGTGGGAGACTTTTCATCGTTCTCCCCGATTAATTGCTAATCTTTCCGTCGGCAATAAATGACTCTCCCTTCTACGTCTCGATCGGTCGTGAAGTTTGTCCCTGGAGTTGAGACTTGATCATTATGGCGTTTAGTCGGTGTAGTAGGTGACTTGATCATTTTATCAGCTGAGGACGACGTATCGTTATCAGCCTTCTCGATAGTCTTCCAGCTTGGAAGTGGAGTACTGCGAATCCTGCTTGGAGGTTCCGGGACGCCTTTTTGAGATTCAAGGAACTCAGTATCATAGACGGGAGCATAAGGAGATGATGAAGCCGGAATGCGAACGATCTTGTTGTCGAGCAGGGCCTTCATGCATTGATGGTATGTTGAAGGAACCACCTTGTTATCATGGATCCGTGGGCGTCCCAGTATTATGTGGTATTCAGGTTCTTGCTCGATCACATGAAACTTTGCTTTCGATCGAATCGGCCCCACCCTCAAATCTATGTATGCATATCCATATGTATGGCTTTGACTTCCTTCAAATCCTGTCATTAGGATGGGATAGCGAACGATTTTACCTTGTGGGAATCTGGCCATCCTGAGAGTCTTCATAGTGACAATGTTGGTGGAAGCACCGGTGTCAACAAAATCTCTTCTAAATTTGGTGCCTTTGATGAAACCAGTGACATACAATGCTCGGTTATGTCTTTCATCCGTCATGCGATCTTCTTCTCCAAAAGAGATGTTGTCGATCGAATGTCCAGGCACTAGGAAGACTGATAAGAAATCCCCAATTACTTAGAATTCTTAATTAAAATTAAGGTTAGGGGTTAGAAATCCCTAAATTCTCTTGTTTTAGGCATTAGTTTATTTTTGGAAATTGTTCTGTTTTAAGAATTTTATTTTAGATTCCTAGTTATAGAAGTAGTTTCCTTTCTAGGTTACCTTTACTTAATTTTATAGTTCAGTGGCCTATATAAGAAGGTCTAGTGTTATTAGTTTGATTATCTATGAGAATTATAAGTTTGTTCTAAGTTTCTGTGTTCTTTTAAAGTCTACTCTGCTGGCCGTGGGTAAGAACCATTAAGTTCTTATCAATTGGTATCAGAGCAGGCGTATCCTGTTTATGACCAAAACTCGAAAACAAAAACAAGTAATTATGGAGAAGCAATTAGGTGAGCTAACGAAAAAGATGGCTGAGATGACATCAAATCAAGCTTTGTTAATTGAGAGGATCGGCCAGCTTGTGGGAAGCAAAGCAGTTGGGAATAATGAGGGACAAAACCAATCAAAAAGAGGAGGTGAGCGATTATATTTTTCTATGTTTGATGGATATGATGTAGAAGGTTGGCTCTTTAAGGATGCACAATATTTTGAGTATTATGAAACACTTGCGAATCAGAAAATCAAGTTGGCAACATGTAATTTAGATGGTAAAGCTTTACAATGGTATAGGTGGTTGAAGAGAACTAAACCTGTAGTTACTTGGGGAGAATTTGAGAAAGCCATTATTATCCGTTTCGGTATTACTTCATATGAAGATGCAGGAGCAAAACTCGCTAAAATTAAGCAGTCAGGTTCATATGTAGAACATTGTGAAGAATTTGAACGATTATCAAATTTGGTGGATAATTTACCTGAAGAATTTTTAGTGAGCTGTTTTCTAAGTGGATTAAAAGACGAGGTAAGACTAGAAACTCAATCCCACACTCCTATTAATTTACATGATGCAATGGCAATTGGAAGGTTACAAGATGAGAAGGTAACATTGCGAAAACAATCATATAGAATAGCACCAAAGACACCTAGTATTGTTAATACTAGTAGACCTTTTAATTCTAGAGCACCTATATCATCTTCAAAACCCATGAAAGAAACTCCAGTTGTTAGAAGATTAACTCAGGCTGAAGCTGAAGAAAGAAGAAAGCAACAACTATGTTATAACTGTGATGAAAAGTGGCACTGAGGTCATCGCTGTAAAACTCAGACATTGTTCTTAATTGATAGATATGACAATCAGGACGAAGATGAATGTACAAATGAAGTTGCTATAGAAGAAGAATCTGAAAAAGAAACCGTCGATATTTCTATACATGCACTGGATGGATCATTAGCTCCACAAACCATGCGGGTACAAGGAGAAATTAAGAAGGCTAAAGTTACCATACTTATCGATTCTGGAAGTACCCATAATTTTGTTGATTCTGCGATACCTAAAAGAATGGGAATTAAGATAATTAAAGACGAGACTTTTGAGGTGTTGGTAGCTAATGGTGCTAGAATGACTTGTGAAGGAAGATGCTTGGGTCTGGATTATAAGTTAAATAAATATGGGTTCAAAGGAACTTTTTATGTATTGCTACTTGGGGGATGCGATGTGGTTCTGGAAGTCCAATGGTTAGAAACATTGGGTCCCATAAGTTGGGATTTCAAACATTTAACCATGGATTTTAAGAGGGATGGTGAACATATTCGATTAGAAGGAGATAATAAAAATAAAGTAAAGTTAGCCAACATCAATAGCATCCAGAAACTCTTAAATAAGGGATCAACTGGGTTCTTTTGCAAAATCAACCAATGTTCAGAAGCACAAATTAGCCAATAAACACCAGGGGAGATACAAGAATTAATTGAAGAGTTTGGTGAGGTGTTCTCGGTACCCACAATGCTGCCACCTGTGAGAATCCATGATCACCGCATAATGTTACAACCTGGGAATGCTCCAATCAATTTACGACCTTACAGGTACGCACATTACCAGATAGGTGAGATCGAAAAGATTGTTAAAGAGTTGGTAGACTCAGGATTAGTTAGGCCAAGCACGAGTCCTTTCTCTTCTCCTGTTTTTTTAGTTAAGAAAAAAGATGGCACTTGGCGTATGTGTGTTGATTATAGATCTTTAAACCAGGCTACTGTCAAGGATAAGTTTCCTATTCCAGTCATTGATGAGTTATTAGATGAACTACATGGAGCTTTATTCTTTTCGAAGCTAGATTTAAGATCGGGTTATCATCAAATTAGGATGTATGAACAAGATATCTACAAAACAGCTTTTCGAACCCAACAGACACTATGAATTCCTAGTGATGCCGTTTGGATTAACTAATGCTCCATCTACATTTCAACATCTTATGAATGATGTGTTTAGAAATCAATTAAGAAAATCTGTCTTGGTTTTCTTTGATGATATTCTGATCTATAGTCCTACATGAGAAGCACATTTATTGCACCTTCGTGAAGTATTCCTGATATTAGAAAGCCATCAAATTAAGGTCAAATTAAGTAAATGTTCTTTTGGTACTGAGAGGGTTGAGTATTTGGGTCATATCATCTCAAGAGGAGGAGTGGAAGCTGATCCTAGCAAGATACGGGATATGTTGGACTGGCCGTTACCGAGAACTGTCAAGGCATTACGAGGATTCCTAGGTTTGACAGGATATTATAGGAAATTTGTACAAGGTTATGCTAATATTGCAGCACCACTTACAAAATTACTAAAAAAAGACGGTTTTTTGTGGACAGATGAAGCAACAAACGCATTTGTTAAATTGAAAAGTGTAATGACATCCACACCCGTGCTAGCATTACCTGACTTTACAAAGACCTTCATTATTGAAAGTGATGCTTGTGGAGTAGGAATAGGTGCGGTTTTGATGCAAGAAGGTAGGCCAATTGCTTTCACAAGTAAGCCACTTGGACCTCGTCATATGGGTTTGTCAACTTATGAGAAAGAGTTGTTAGCAGTAGTTCATGCGGTTACTAAATGGCGACCTTATCTAATTGGGAGAATATTTCTTATTCGGGCAAACCAACAAAGTTTGAAGTATTTTTTGGATGCTAGAGCTGTAACACCGGCACAACAAAAATGGTTAACAAAATTATTAGGCTATGACTACGCGATTGAGTACAAGAAGGGATCGTCTAACAAGGTTGCTGATGCACTTTCTCGAAAATTCGAAAACAGTGAAATTTGTTCCGTAACTTATGTTAGTTGTGCTTGGATGGAAGACCTATTGGCTGAACTAAAAACAGATCCGTGGATCACAGATTTCATCTTTAAAGTGAGTCAGCCTTCTTTCGGCAAGAATAACTTTACCGTACGAGATGGTTTAGTTTACTATAAACAACATTAACTAGTGATAAGTCCTACTTCAAGGTGGAAGGCACTACTACTAGCTGAGTTTCATGACTCTCCAATTGCTGGTCATGCCGGATATTTGAAGACAGTAAGACGTTTATCTAAGTTGTTCTACTGGTCTATAATGCATAAAGAGGTGAGAGACTACATTGTTTGCTGTGATGTTTGCCAAAGGAATAAATATAGTACTCTTTCTCCAGCAGGATATCTTCAACCATTGCCGATTCCTACTACAGTATGGACAGATATATCCATGGATTTTGTTGAAGGGTTGCCAAAGTCTAAAGGGAAAACTGTGATTCTTATAGTGGTGGATCGACTAACTAAATATGCCCATTTTCTTGCATTAAAACATCCATATACAGCCACATCGGTAACCCGGAAGTTTTTAGAAATAGTCATCAAACTTCATGGATTTCCTCAATCTATAGTTTCTGATAGGGATGTTGTATTTACAAGTAATTTTTGGCAAGAGTTGTTTCGCATACATGGAACTCAGTTAAGAATGAGTTCCTCCTATCATCCGCAAACCGACGGTCAAACTGAAGTGGTTAACAGATGTTTGGAAGGTTACTTACGGTGTTTCGCTGGAAATAAACCAAAAGGATGGTCATCTTGGTTACCATGGGAAGAGTATTGGTATAATACATCCTATCATACTTCAACTAATACTACACCGTTTGAGGCTTTGTATGGCATTCCTCCTCCGGTATTAGCAACTTATTTACCAGGAGAAGCGAAAACCACAACTTTGGATGAGGCAATAACCAGGAGTAATGAATTTTTATCAATGCTTAAGGATCAACTTCAAGTGGTGCAGAATAAAATGAAGCTAAGGGAAGATGAAGGACGTCGGGACGTTGTATATCAAGTTGGGGATTATGTGTATCTGAAGTTGCAGCCATATCGGCAAAATTCTAATGTGCAAAGGAAGAACCAAAAATTATCTCCACGATATTTTGGACCTTATAAGATTTTGGAGCGTATAGGACCTGTGTCTTAACGATTGGACTTGCCTAAGGAGTCAAAGATACATTCGGTATTTCATGTATCGTTTCTGAATAAGGCTTTGTTTCCTAACACATTTGTTGAGGATAATCTACCAGAAGAAGAAGATGAGGTTGATCCAGTAATCTCCATGGTTGAACTGATCCTTGAGGTCAAGGAAAATCTTAAGGGGGAGGGAATGATAAGAAATCCCCAATTGCTTAGAATTTCTTAATTAAAATTAGGGTTAGGGGTTAGAAATCCCTAAATTCTCTTGTTTTAGGCATTAGTTTATTTTTGGAAATTGTTCTGTTTTAAGAATTTTATTTTAGATTCCTAGTTATAGAAGTAGTTTCCTTTCTAGGTTACCTTTCCTTAATTTTATAGTTCAGTGGCCTATATAAGAAGGTCTAGTGTTATTAGTTTGATTATCTATGAGAATTATAAGTTTGTTCTAAGTTTCTGTGTTCTTTTAAAGTCTACTCTGCTGGCCGTGGGTAAGAACTATTAAGTTCTTATCAGAGACTTCTTCAACTGATGGTGTTGGTGGCGTTATTTGTATGCTGGATGATATCTGGTTAAGTGCTGAAAATATGACTGTGCGCTGATCCCTGGAGAAGTGCAGGAGTTCACGTAGATTTTCAATCAAATGTGTGACCTCTTGTTCCACCGGCTTCTCGTATGTGGTGAAGCTGTTGATTTGAGGGTCAGATGACGTCTCATTCCCCGGTGTTGAGTCTTCTGGAGCGGAGATACTGCCTAACTCGGATGTCAATCTGATGAGAAAGTCGAGGATGTGGTTCATCGTCTCCTTCATCAGGTTCATGTTCCTGGTATGTACCTCTAGGATTTGGGCCAACTCTGCCAAAGTCGGGATCCCTCAGCCCTCCATGCCGCCAGGTGTAACATGAGGAATGTTTCCGTTTGAAATGTTCTGATCTGAATTAGTTGAATTAGTCCTAATACCAACCATCTTGTGAGATTGTGAGATTTCAACCGAGAGAATGACCTCCCACTGTGGTCGCCAATCTGTAGATGGGGAAAAACGATTTGCTGGTTTTTAAGGAATTGAGGAGACGACCGTATGGAGGAGGCTCCTCGAACCGAGCGAAATGTTAAACCTCACACAGATGTACCGCTGCAAAGGGGGTGCTTTAGATTCGAGAGATCAACCTGTAGTACTCCGGCCTAAATCAAGACAATGACCGTTCCAGAGTAAATTCGGTCACAAGAGAGGATGGGTTGATCTGTAGGAGGGAACCTGAGAAATGTGTGGAATCAATGATAATCAAAGATTGTGGGTGTGTGAATTATGAATACGATAAGCTCTGAGTGATTGAAATTGCTCAATTGAGATTAATTGCTCAATTGATGAGTTGATGATCTCGTGTTGTCAGTTTGACGTGAGATTGATGATACTGATGATACTTCAATCATGATTCAGAGACTTATTTATATTGTTGGAATTGTAGAAACCATGATTCCATGAAGTGTGACAGTTGATGAAATCAAGGAGTGGGGAAGTGGAGATCGTGTTTAAAACCAGTTGCTCAACGTGTGGAGACTTTGTCGATTTTCCACCCACTACCTCGTGAATTCCTTCAACTGATTGCACGACTTGCTCACATTCCATCGTGTGTTTGAACACACGTGCCGTAGACCGCCAGACCAAAACCCTAAGTGATATCCCCCCAAGTGACACGATTGACGTCTCGTGGTTTGTTAGTCAATTGATGACTTCGTGGTTTGATGGGACGATGAGTCCATGTAGTCGTTGAGTTGAACATGATGTTCTGAAACTCATGAATTGAACATGTCATGAGACAGAGGTATAGTTCTTACGATGAAGTGAGCAAGTATTTCTCATTCGATGGATCATTGAATTTTCATTGTTGAACCAATATTCCTTGGTTTGAACAAATATTTATCATCTGAGCAAGTGTTGCTCATGTGATGAATTGTTGAATATTTGGTCGTCTGAGCATGTGTTGCTCGCCTGATGGATTATTGGCAGCGTACCTAAAATATTAATTAGAATACTGGTCGTTGAACCGAGAATAATTAATAAAATTAATGACCATGAGGTCGTCATAAAATTATTAAGGTTAGAATCTGGAATGATGATCCTTGGATTTAGAAACCCTAATTTGATCAATTGATGATCAATTCATGGTTCGTCAGAATTTCAACCATGGGACGGAAGAGGGAGCGATTACATGGAACCGTGAATCAACCATGTAGTGTCCATATGCTCACGTGAGAAAATACGAAGAACTCCTGAAGAGTTGACGATTTGTTGGTGAAAGAATGATTAAATGATGGTGTAATCATTTATTCGAAAACGCTCGTCTGAGCCTTAGGTGAGAAAACCTAATTAATTATGACGAGGCGAGGGATCGAACATGGAGTCATGAAACCGGCCCTGGGTTGTCCCATGACCGCCTGACGATCACTTCATGAAAATCCAAAGTGTTTGGGAGAGTTTTGGACCTAATACGAGCAATTGTGCAAATTAGGTCAAAACTGTGAAAATTGATGGGACCGGCTTCCGTGAGCCGAAGAGCCAATCTTGGTCGGTCAAGATAGCGTGTTCGTCCCCAAGGCGTCCGCGTCTCAGTCCTGAGAATTTTGATATTTTCTGGCGTGCAATTGAGCATCTATTCGAGAAAATATGCCAAAATTAGGGTTTCGACGAAACTGAGGAAAACACCATGAGATGATGAAAAATAATTATAAAATAAGGAATGAGGAGGCGTGGGACCGCCGTGGCCAAGGAATGGTCGGACGGTCGTGACCATGGTCCTGTGGTGCCTTTTACTTAATTTTATAATATTTTGATGATTTTATGAAAAATTCATGAATTTTGAGAAATTTGATGAATTTTGGGAGTTTCCATGAATTGAAGGAGTTTTCATGAGTTCAAGGAAGCAAAAGATATTAAAATAATAAAACAACGGTGTGTGGGACCGTGGAAGGCATGGCCGGCCGGCTAGGGCCCGGTCCCACGAGTTTTCCTAATTTTATAATGATTTTATGAAAAATTCATGAATTTTGAGAAATTTGATGAATTTAGGGAGTTTCCATGAATTGAAGGAGTTTTCATGAGTTCAAGGAAGCAAAAATATTAAAATAATAAAAAATAAGGGCGTGTGGGACCGTGGAAACATGGCCGGCCGGCCGGCTAGGGCCCGGTCCCCACGAGTTTTCCTAATTTTTTAATATGTTTTAAGTATTTTGATGATTTGAGGGAATTTTTCCTAATTTGAGAGAAATACCATGAAATCAAGGAATTTGATGAATTCAAGGAAAATAATAAAACAAAGGGGCGTGTGGGACCGACTAGGGCATGGCCGTCCGGCCAAGGCCCGGTCCACAAGTTTTCATAATTTATTTTATTATTATTTGTTGATTTGTGCAAAAATACCATGAAATCAAGGAGTTTTTTCATGAAATTAGAGAAATAATAATAATAATAATAAAATAATAAGGAACCGTGGGTGTGGGGTCGGTTTGGACCAAGGCATGGACGGTTGGCCAATGGTCACGCCCCACACTCCTTTCCTTAATTTTATATTATTTTTTATGGATTTATGGAAGTACCATGAAACCGAGGAGTTTCCTCAAGACGAAGGAGATTTGATAAAATGAGAGAATTTTCATCAAATCATGGAAAATAATAAAAATGCATTAAAATATAAAATTGGCGTGGGATTGACCACGACATGGTCGGTCAGTTGTGTGTCCGTGCTCCCAGCACCCTGGTCAATATTTTAATTATTTATTATTTTCTTCTCTATTTTGCATAGGTTCATCGTTTCGTTGTATTTTTGAAATACTCGTTCGTGTGGTGACTGTTAGTGTATCATCGTTGAATACACCTTCACTATTTGAATCGGGGCTTACTTAGAGGTAGCTCAGACGCCCGGTTGTTGATTATTTATTACTAATTGTGGAATTCAGTGGAGAATAATTCACAAAACTGAGTTATAAGATGTTTATTATTAATTCATAGGATCAGCTGAGGATTCGACTACGAACTCAGAATAATAAAGTGAGCATTACCATTCCATGGGATCGTAGATTCGACCATATTATCGGAGTAATTAAGGTTTATCTATTACCATTTATGAGACCAGTTGTGGATTCGATCATGAAATCGGAGTAATGAGATAATATAGTTATTGTTATTCTATGAGATCAAGTAGTGGATTCGATCATAGAATCAGAACAATTGTTATTGTCATTCCATGGGACCAGTCGTGGATTCGACCATGGAATAAGAGCGATTTTAATTAGGAATAATTAACTTTGTAGCTCTATACTAGCAGAGCAAGCTGTCTAGGAGCATTAATTATCCTGATACGAGCTTGCCGGTAAGTCATATCCTTTATATAGTCAGGGTAAACTTGTTGTTTGTTCCTGAAGACGTTATCGCTCTATACTAGCAGAGCAAGCTGTCTAGGAGCCGTCCATCTCGTGATATTATATAGAAATAATCACTGAAAGTATTCAGTATTCATGAGATATGCCGTTGTCCAGTCGTGAGACTACATATCTACATGTACTTTGAGAGAAAGTACTCTCCGTTAAGAATTCGATGAGAGACCCGTGTCTCGATACTCACGTCTGATTGCTGAATCAGAGCTTCGTATAATTATGAGTTTACGAATTTAGACTTTGTCGAAAATCCACCATCTACAGTTTCGTATCTTTTTTGCAGTTTTCTTTTGTCCTCTTTACTACGTAGGTTGTTGATGTAGACATAATGATTCTCTGCAGTTCATGATGAGAACTCCTGGTGATGATCATTCTTCCAATTCCTCGGGGGAAATCTTTGAAGTTGACAAACCCAGGGTCTCTGCGTATGAGGAGATATTAAACAAAATTGATCCTTTGTTTCGTGAGGCTAGTCGGGACATACAGGGTATGTCTCTCTTACTCGTATACGCATTGTTCGAGGGCGTGTTCAAGCTTTCATGGATTCGGTTGACATGGAGGAGAAGTGGAGACATGATGAAGCATCTCAGCATACCAGTGCTAGGGTTGAAAGGTTCGCTGCTCGACTGAAGCGGCGAAGGATCGAGCCTAAGGAACCCTCAGGCGAGAGTAAGTTTAATTATCCTGTTCATAACGATAACGTAATCCTCGACTCTGATGTTGACGAACCGGAGTATCCTCAATATGCTATTGGAGCAATTGCTAAGAAGGATGTCGGCGAGGCTCAGGATGTCGAAACTATTGTTGGAGAGGCTGAAGCGACCATTGAAGGTGCAATTGAAGCGGCTATTGGAGAGGGCGTTTGAGCAAATGTTGGAGCTATTGGAGAGACTGCTGAAGCAAGCTTTGGGGATGGCGCTGGAACAGGCTTTGGAGATGGCGCTGGAACAAGCTTTGGAGATGGTGTCAAGGCTACTGTTGAAACTGCTTCTAGAGAGGATGCTAAAGCTTCTGTTGAAACGGCTTCTGGAGGGGATGTCTGCTATTGGAGAGGGTGTTGGAGCAGGTGTTTGGTAGAACTCTAGTGGAGGCGCCGCTGACCCTAGCATTGATAGTGACAACTAGATTTCCATTTCATTATTCCCTTCTGTAAAAGAACAATCTTTTCGTAGCTCGTAGATGTTTTGATACCTCAGTTTTTTTTTTTGTTCAGACTGAAGCCATGCTTCACCGAGTAATATTCTTTCATTTATGCTGCTTTGATAACTTCATATCTTTGATCGAATGAATAAATCTCCCGAAAGGATCCTAAAACTCCTTTTTGCGAAAAACAAGTTCTTCCGTTCACCCAGAGCGATTCAGCGGATGAAAAGTCAAAACGCATAAATAGCGCAACAATGATGCTAGCTGGCGTGTCACATCCCGGCTACTTTCACAATAAAGCCTATGTATGATGTTGGCAACCGCAACTCAAAACAGGGGAAACAGTAGCAATAGTTAAGGGTTTGACCATCCTTTTATCGGATTTTCCTTTGCAAATTACACAGGATGTCCGTAGCATGCCGCCTGAGTATGTAGAAGTGTGAACTTCCACAAGCCGGGAAACGCGTCGCGAGAAGTAGAGAAACCTCGTCAGGCGAAAGTTGAAGCCAGATGTTCTTATGCCGCCACTTGTTGATCTTGTTCCTTGCATATTCTCCTCTTCAGTACTTTTTGAATAAGATATTTCTTGTAGGGTTTGATTTTTTCTGGTTTCGAATTGATGGGTAATGGCTTTGTGAGGGTTTGAACTTTGAAAAAACAGGGGCTAACAACCACACCCAATATTTCGATTAGCAATCTGTATGGACTAACTCCAATATACTTTCTAGAGAATTAACTAGACAGTCAGACTCAATCCAGGTAAAAGTATATCGAGGAGTTAATATCTCTTCTCAAGCAAATAGAAATCTGCGAGTCTTTATCAAATACAAGGAATAAACTTGGATGGTACCAAAGACCAATATCTAAGGATCAATCAATATCCAATCAATAACCAAAGGTTGGATTTCACTATTGATCGATACAACACACAACCTGTATTATTTCAATTATATAACAAAATATAATGCGGAATAGAAATAACACAGACACCAGAAATTTTGTTAACGAGGAAACCGCAAATGCAGAAAAACCCCGGGACCTAGTCCAGATTGAACACCACACTGTATTAAGCCGCTACAGACACTAGCCTACTACATACTAACTTCGGTCTAGACTGTAGTTGAACCCTAATCAATATCACACTGATTCAAGGTACAGTTACGCTCCTTACGTCTCTGATCCCAGCAGGATACTACACACTTGATTCCCTTAGCTGATCTCACCCAAAACCAAGAGTTTCTACGACCCAAGGTCGAAGACTTTAATAAACAAATCTGTATCACACAGAAAAGTCTACGATAATAGATAAATCTGTCTCCCACAGATAAACCTACAAGTTTTGTTCCGTATTTTCATAAAATCAAGGTGAACAAGAACCAATTGATAAACCGGACTTATATTCCCGAAGAACAGCCTAGTATTATCAATCACCTCACAATAATCTAAATTGTATGGTAGCAAAACTAGATATTGCGGAATCACAAAGATGAGACGAAGATGTTTGTGATTTCTTTTTATCTTGCCCTTTCGGAGATATAATCTCAAGCCAATCTTACAATTGAACTCGTACGATAGAAAATGGCAAGATCAGATCGCTGAACTACAAAAGAAGTAGTTTCGTCTGGCTTCACAATCCCAATGAAGTCTTTAAGTCGTTAACCGACAGGGTCTCGAGAAGAAACGGTTAAAGGATAATCGACTCTAGCAAAACCAACTAGTATCACACAGGAGGTGTGGGGATTAGTTTTTCCAGTTGCTAGACGTCTCCCTTATATAGTTTTCAAATCAAGGTTTGCAATCCAAGTTACCTTGGTAACAAAGGATTCAATATTCACCGTTAGATGAAAAACCTGATTTATCCAAGCTAATATCTTTCAACCGTTAGATCGAAACTTAGCTTGTCACACACACAAATGAAATGTATTCATTTAGGTTTGAGTAACCGTACCTAAACGTGTACACTTAGTTGGTTCACAAATAGTTAACCAATGGTTAGCCATATGAGCACTTTCATATTAATTGTATTCATCTTTCTCATAACTAGGTAAAATGACTCATAATAACTAGTTTAAGAGTTGTTCAATTGCTTAGATCTTTATACATAGACAAAATTGAAACAAAATCGGTTTGATTCACTTGAATCAATTCATGAACAATATAGCCACGATTTGCAAAGATTGCATTCTTTATTGATTTATTGTTTAAGTTCATGAAACTACCGATTTGAGAAATATAACCAGCTTGGGTAAGCGTACCTTAACTACCGGATTGGAGTTGGTTTTGGTTTCCAAACTCAGCAGAACTTTTCGGGTAGAAAAGTTTCGCCAGTACGCGTACGGGTACGCATACCTAAGGTGACTGGTTTATGAGTTCGTAAACTCCAAACTCAGCAGAATTTTCCGGGAGGAAAAGTTCCGCCAATACGCGTACCCAACCTGTCTCCTTCACCATTACCGCATGCACACATATGCACGCACTTAGTTTCCAACACATGGATTTATACACTAATGTGGGAACACACTATATATGTTTATATCCATAGTTGGTTACTTAATCTCAACTATACATTTCAATCATTGAAACATTCTTCTATAATGTTATAATAGTCGTTAGACATAAAGAATCGACTATCGTCATCAAAGCTATTTTCAAGATTGAAACGTCATCATGACTTTCGTCACGGGTAAAGATGAAAATGGTTAAAGCAAAAGCTTACCAACACATATTTCGAGAAACAGATAAGCGAGTAATTAAACTCGTCTCGAAATAGCAAATGTGTATGTATGAAAACTATCATACTTATACGACTTTTGTCTCAAGAGTAGGAGATAGAGTAGATAGACTTTTGAGTGACAGATGAGTTCAAGTCTCCACATACCTTTTGGTCGGATGAAGTTCCACTGGTTCCTTGAGTAATTCTCCGTCTTCGTAATATAATCGCCATGGAGTCTGGAGCTCAACTATTCCTAACTATCCTAGACCGAGACTTAGTCATAAGTAAAAAAGAAATCAAGACATGTAGTTTTGATCACTAACATTGACAAACATGCTTGAGATAGCAACGCATGCGAGTTCGACCGAGCAATGCTCTAACAATCTCCCCCTTTGTCAATTTTTGTGACAAAACTATCAATACATATGGATTACAAAATAGATAAAACTTTGCAGCTTCTCGTCCACATGCTTGATCTCCTTGGTGCTTCAACATTACTCGAAAACTTCGTATTTTCCAAGTACTCCCATGATTCCATAGATGTGCAATTCAGCATCATAGTTGTTGAAGTTCCGTAGCCATAACAATGAGAAAACAAAAGTTCTCGATCATTGTTATACAATGTCATAGTATTATTACACAGTATCAAAGTTCTTATATCACAACTTCGACAACAATACTATAGTGATATGTATCACTCCCCCTTAGTCAATACTTTCGTCTCATCATGAAAACCACTCCCCCTTACATATTGACCCGTAAAACACGTAAATCATATGTATTTGTAGTGTGAACTACATATTAATTCTCCCCCTTTTTGTCAATAAAATTGGCAAAGGTACGAAAACGGGATCCTAATGAAATTTCCACGAAGACGCTTCAAGACCAAAGAAAAGTACATATCAACTTATTTATATGCAATCATAAAGCCGAAGCTACATGCATTCATCAAGGATTTTATAAAGATACAAGATAACCCCTAAATAATTCCACAGCCGCACTCCCCACAAAGATATGGAAATTAAGCGCAAGTTCAAAAGAACTCTCCCCCATTTGATGTCATTCCCGAGAGAACAACAAGAGCGATCTTACTTTTACAAGAAAAGAAGGATTTTATTGGACACCAAAAACCATAATGAAATGATTTTCTATATCCAAAATTCTCAATTAAACTAGTCACAAGTAAACCCATGATCAATTTAATCGGAATACACAATCAAGTTAAACACAAAAGTGATCAATTTAATTGAACATGCTCAACATAAGAGAACTTACGGAGCTACGACTATGTTAACCACAAAAGAATGATCAACTCAGTCGTTTTATGCTCAACACAAGAAAACCTTATGGAGCATTGCAGTATACACATAAGATATGGATCAGGGAAAGATCAATACTGCGGCATATACAAAGATTCATTCTATTTTCATCACTATTTGCATAATGACATATAATAGACATAATCTTTGTTAACAAAAGATTTTAACCTATCTTCCATCAATAAATTTACATAATAGGCTTAACTTTTGTTTGTCAAAATTTCATCGATCTTGTATCAATACTTGCATATCAACATATAAAAGAGATAACTTTTGACACCGTATGGGACAATAATAGTTCATGGACGTAAACACACATATCCCATAACATATTGCAATATATAAAACCATAAAGATTAAAATTGCAATCACCATCTTCCAAAACAACTTTAGAATTTAAATAAATAAATCTAAAAACATGAAGATGAAAACGTTGGACATAGCTATGTGTAATCACAATAATGGCTATTCCAAACTCTAGTTATTCTTCTAAACAAAACAAGAAAATAGAAGATTTACTAGACAAAAAAAATAATATCAACAAGCTAACTAAAAAACAGACTCTTATGCCAAGGACGAACATGAACTGAAGTCAAATAGACGGTTCACTATCCTCATGAGTCTTGAGGTCTTTGAGCTTGTGATTGACAACATCCTCTGCAACTTTAGAGTGGATATCCTTGTTGAGAAGTTCCTTTGCATGATTTTTCATGAGAACAAGGTCATAATTAACCTTTTTCAACTCAGTTCTTACCATATCAAGATTCTTCATTGTATCAACAAGTTGTTGTTTTGCATTCTCAAAGTTTTTGAGAAAACCAACAACCACATCATCTGTAATCTCTTCAACGTCCTCAAATATCTCAATAGGAATCAGGATATTGAGGAAAAGACTTTTCAACTTCAACAAAGGTTCCCTTCTCTTTATCGAACTCGAAATATACCGCATTATCGACGAAGTCTTCAGGTAAATCCCAAGAGAAAGAAGAAGACGCCATTGATAATAGAGGACCTAGAGTGAGATATCTCAACTCAATAGGAAGGGTATATAAACGATTTTGAAAAGACTTAGGGTTTAGATGCACGGTTTGTGAGGACACTAAAGGAACGTATGTGTACCCAAAGTAAGGAGGGTCTACAAAAACCTACTCGAGAAGGATTTTTGTAAAGAAGGTATGCACAGACTCCAAGCATCTTGGCTTTAGGAACCGAAATAAGAGATAAAGAACATCAAAAAGAAGCAATCAAAGGACAACGAAAGAACACGCATAAAAGAAATACTCATGTAAAAGTGTTTGTGATAGACAATCCATCTAAGAACGATAAGAAATTAGGTAGACCATCAGAGACACTTTTCCAAGAGTACACCTATTCAATTCTCACTTAACTAGGATTTCCTGTAAGTGAGATTTCAACCTTGTGATTAATTTACAAAAGTATGAGCCTTCGGCTCATTAAATGAACACTTCCTTTGGTTATCCTTCTTTCTTTGAGACTTTAGAGGAAAAACATTATGATGTGAACAGTTGTCATAAACATTACTGTTATCAATATATAACTCATAGTCTTGATTCTTACCTGAGGGATTTCGGCTGAAGGAAGTTGACAACCTGTTGGCGATTTCTTTGCAATCTTTAATTAAATTTTTTAGGTTATCATAATTTTTGTCCTCTTCTCCTGATACTTTGTTCTCCTTAAATGTATCACTAATTCCCTTTTTGAAGGTGGAAAATTTTGGACCTTCTTTTAGACCGTTAAGACGTTTGTTTTGCATCAACCCATTTGAGGAACTCATAGAACTGACTTTCCTGGTAGCATTCACAGGAAAAGTATGAAAACCAATTGGTTTAGTCATACTAATGTCAGTTACACCTTTGAAGGTTAAGTCTAAGGCGTGTTGAGTTTGACATATGGAATTGTTACTCAACCTAGAGTTTCTCTTTTTCTTGAGAGACCCTTCCGAAACACAAAAGGGACATTCTCTAGAGGATATCGTCTTATCAATATAAGGAGATTTCTTCCTTTCATGTGATGTGCAACATTCTTGAATAAGAGAGGCAAAAGGCACATCTTTTCCACTAGAAGGGAATACAAATTTTACTTCTGGAACATCTGTTACAGAGGTAATTGATGAAGGTGATCTAGAGGACTTTTTGAAACATCCTTGAATCGAGAGTTTATTTAAGCGATGTTGAAATTCCAGTATATCCTTTTCAAGGCTTTCCTTAAGACGGATAAATGAAGACTCAGCTCCAGTATTTTTGGACTAGTAGTCTCTTACTTCACCAAGGAGAACATCAACATGATGTTTCAACCGATTAAATCTATGAGCTTGAATTCTAACAAGATTTAGAATCAATTTACTCTCTTCAGCTGTTTCCCATTCATTTAGAGAGATAGACTCTTTTGAAGGGTAATCGGGACAACACATGTCGGCACCTATCTGTCTAGTTTGAACACACGGTTCATCTATACTTTAGATTGAAGAATCTTTCTCTTTAATAGAAATAGACGAGACAGAACTTTTATTTCTGGTGACACGTTTATCAGAGATTTTATTGTCCATCTAGTCAGATCGCCACAAACACAGACTGATAAGGTCTTTAAACGTGTTTGCCTGCTCTGATACAAATTGAAAAAGCGGGGATCTAACAACCACACCCAATATTTCGATTAGCTATCTGTATGTACTAAATCCAATGTACTTTCTAGAGAATCAACTAGACAGTCAGACTCAATCTAGGTAAAAGTATATCGAGGAGTTAATATCTCTTCTCTTGATTTGATCTTTACTCAAGAAATAGAAATCTGCGAATCTGGATGGTACCAAAGACCAATATCCAAGGATCAATCAATATCCAATCAACAACGAAAGGTTGGATTTCACTATTGATCGATATAACACACAACCTGTATTATTTCAATTATATAACAAAATATAATGCGGAATAGAAATAACGCAGACACCAGAAATTTTGTCAACGAGGAAACCGCAAATGCAGAAAACCCCGGGACCTAGTCCAGATTGAACACCACACTGTATTAAGCCGCTACAGACACTAGCCTACTACATACTAACTTCGGTCTAGACTGTAGTTGAACCCTAATCAATATCACACTGATTCAAGGTACAGTTGCGCTCCTTACGTCTCTGATCCCACTAGGATACTACGCACTTGATTCCGTTAGCTGATCTCACCCACAACCAAGAGTTGCTACGATCTAAAGTCGAAGACTTTAATAAACAAATATGTATCACACAGAAAAGTCTACGATAATAGATAAATCTATCTCTCACAGATAAACCTACAAGTTTTGTTCCGTCTTTTGATAAAATCAAGGTGAACATAAACTAATTGATAAACCGGACTTATATTGCCGAAGAACAACCTAGTATTATCAATCACCTCACAATAATCTAAATCGTATGGTAGCGAAACTAGATATTGCGGAATCACAAACGATGAGACGAAGATGTTTGTGATTTGTTTTTGTCTTGCCCTATCGGAGATATAATTTCAAGTCAATCTTACAATTGAACTCGTATGATAGAAAATGGCAGGATCATATCGCTCAACTACGAGAGAAGTAGTTTCGTCTGGATTCACAATCCCAATGAAGTCTTTAAGTTGTTAACCGACAGGGTCTCGAGAAGAAACCTACGGTTAAAGGAGAATCGACTCTAGCAAAACCAACTAGTATCACACAGGAGGTGTGGGGATTAGTTTTTCCAGTTGCTAGACGTCTCCCTTATATAGTTTTCAAATCAGGGTTTGCAATCCAAGTTACCTTGGTAACAAAGGATTCAATATTCACCGTTAGATGAAAAACCTGATTTATCCAAGCTATTATCTTTCAACCGTTAGATCGAAACTTAGCTTGTCACACACACAAATGAAATGTATTCATTTAGGTTTGAGTAATCGTACCTAAACGTGTACACTTAGTTGGTTCACAAATAGTTAACCAATGGTTAGCCATATGAGCACTTTCATATTAACCGTATTCATCTTTCTGATAGCTAGTTCAAATGACTCATAAGAACTAGTTCAAGAGTTGTTCAATTGCTTAGATATTTATACATAGACACAATTGAAACAAAATCGGTTTGATTCACTTGAATCAATTCATGAACAATATAGCCAAGGTTTGCAAAGATGGCATTCCTTATTGATTTATTGTTTAATTTCATGAAACTACCGATTTGAGAAATATAACCAGCTTGGGTACACTTACGGGTATGCGCACCTTAGCTACCGGATTTGAGTTGGTTTTGGTTTCCAAACTTAGCAGAACTTTTCGGGTAAAAAAGTCTCGCCAGTACGCGTACCTAAGGTGACTGGTTTATGAGTTCGTAAACTCCAAACTCAGCAGAATTTTCCGGGAGGAAAAGTTACGCCAGTACGCGTATGGGTACGCGTACCCAAGCTGTCTCCTTCACCAAAACCGCATGCACACATATGCACGCACTTGGTTTTCGGCACATGGATTTATACACTAATGTGCGAACACACTATATATGCTTATATCCATAGTTGGTTACGTAATCTCAACTCTACATTTCAATCATTGAAACATTCTTCTATAATGTTATAATAGTCGTTAGACATGAAGATTCGACTATCGTCATCAAAGCTATTTTCAAGATTGAAACGTCATCATGACTTTCGTCATGGGTAAATATGAAAATGGTTAAAGCAAAAGTTTACCAACACATATTTCGAGAAAAAGATAGGAGAGTAAACTCGGCTCGAAATAGCAAATGTGTATGTATGAAAACTATCATACTTATACGACTTTTGTCTCAAGAGTAGGAGATACAGTAGATAGACTTTTGAGTGACAGATGAGTTCAAGTCTCCACATACGTTTTGGTCGGATGAAGTTTCACTGGTTCCTTGAGTAGTTCTTCGTCTTCGTAAGATAATCTCCATGGAGTCTGGAGCTCAACTATTCCTAACTATCCTAGGCCGAGACTTAATCATAAGTAAACTAGAAATCAAGACATATAATTTTGATCACTAACATTGACAAACATGCTTGAGATAGCAACACATGCGAGTTCGACCTAGCAATGCTCTAACAAACTTACTTGGTGCTTTTCCCTTTGAGATTCAGGAAAACTTATTTTTGAAAGAAAGATACTTTTAATTAAAATCGAAATCCTAATTGTGAATGCAAGCAGTGCAATCATTTGAAGGAATTACAAATTTGCATGAAGGGGAAAATTGCTGAAGAAAATACTAAGAAGAATTTTGAGGCAAGAGGTGGCATGACTTTTTAGACTTTGAAGGGTTTGAGCCACCGGGCATGTATTTCTATGTCGTCTAAATTGTCAGTGTTGATGAGCTTGCAGTAGCCTCCCAAAATAACTTCTGCTACTAGGTATGGTTCGTCTGGGGATTCGGACGAAGGAGGCTGAGCGGCAACTTTCACTACCATATTGGAATGGGTTTTGATGTTGCGCCGCTATTTGATTCTTGGATCCATTATTTTTGACTAAGACAACTTCCAAAATTTTGATGAAACACTTGAAGGGGCCGGCATCCCATTCACATCTTCCAATGACGCCCGGGTTGATAATTGGATCTAGTCCCCAGGACTGGGCGGGAGGAGAAGTGACTGGTTGTAGAAAGGGTTGTTCGATGAGACTTACCTGTGTCCGAAATCTGCGTATGTACGTCGATGGGCTTTCTCCAGGAAGCTGGGTTACATTGGCAAGTTGTAGATACGGCAGCATATAGTCCTCAGGATCGGACGACTTGTTGGAAATTCTTTCAGGTACAGACACCGGCAGAGGACATACTTCTAATTTCGCTTTATTGTTATGCACCCACGAGCGCCCCAGAATCATGTCATAATTTGGGCATTCTTTGGCAATATGGAATTTGCCGTGTGTTAAAGCATCTCCCACCTTGATTTCGATATTGATGTAGTCGTAAGAATTCATTGCTTCTCCTTCTGGGTTTTTGACCACAATTAGGGAGTGAGTAGCCTCTTTCTTTGAAACCCACGCAGATCTCAAAGTCTTGACAGTAACAATGTTGAAGTCAGAGGCCACATCGATTAGTGCGCTATCGAATTCGAAATCCTTTAGGTGAGAGTGGTCAGCAGTCCCCAGTTGCACTTTCCAACGGTGTTTCCCGAGAGAGGTTGGGATTTGGGAGCAGCCTCTTCGATAGAAAAGAGTCTCCTGCCCGACACGATGCGGTTGAGGGTTGTAAATATATCTTGACGCTGTGCTTTGGAGAAATAGAGGATTTCACACACACGCTGCATCATGGACTACATTGTCTTGTGGACAGAGTCCCCAGAAATCATATAACTCCTGACTGGAAGAGGATCTCTGTGAACTCCCTCATTGCTTAGTTGAAGTTCTCCCGTCTCCACCTTCTCCTCGAAGATGCGTTTCAATCTATTGCATTCATTGGTCGGGTGATGGACGAACCTGTGGTAGCTGCAATACTTGGGATTTGCCATTTTCCCTTCAGTTGGCAGACGCCTGATAGGAGGTAGTTTGATGGCATCATCTTGAATCCATGGTTCCAGAAGTTCAATTACCTCCTCGATTGGGAAAGGGAAATCCAGGGAAGCTTCTCCTGCTTCTTGGTGTTGCACAGGAGCTTTACTCGCGGCCTTTCGAGGTGGAGCCGCCTGATGTGCTGGTGCTGCACGCTTGGGTGGTTGTTCTGCTACTGGAGCTTTCCTTTTTCCCCCTTCTCCCACCTCTTACAGAGGAGCCAGTGTTATATTGCTTGTTGACAAGGCGTCTGTTTCCTCGAGTTTCGCGTGCGTCGTCACTCTTGGACGACCTGGTTCTTTCTAACAATGCTGGTGTTGTTGTGGCCGACCGCTTAGCGGCTTCATGAAGTTCAAAGAATGTCTAGAAGCGTAGATTCTCTAATAAGGTGCGGTAAATGGGAACCATGCCATTGATGCAGGACTCCACCAATTGTTGCTCAGTCACGTTTGGGTCGTGACAATCCAGTGCCTGAATTCTGAATCTTTTGACCTAATCATTTGGATGTTCATTGTTTCGTTGGAACATCCTTTCTAAATCTGAAAAGGTGATTTGCATAGACACAAAGAAATACTTCTTGTAGAAATCTGCAACCATTTCACACCAGTTGGATATGCTGTTTGGTGCAATGTTGTTGTACCAGGTGTACGCTCTTCCAATAAGTGACTTTGAAAATTCTTTCAAGCGGAGGACATGATTGTATTCGTGCTCACCCAAGGATTCTAAAAATCGAGAGATATGTTCACGTGCATTACCAGTGCCGTCATAAAGGAAGAATTGAGGAGAAGAATATCCCCTTGGAAGAGGAACTCTTTACAGATCAGGAGGATACAGAGGTTGATGTTGGTGCATGTCCACCAGGTTTTCTTTGTCTCGATTTCGGAGGTGTCGTTCCAAATCTTCACGTGCGACGAAATTGGGTGGCTGATTCCTCTCAAATGGGAGGGCGTCTTCATCTACAAGGGTGCGCCCTGCTGAGGTACTGGTGCCAGGGGTATTAAAAGTTCTCCTCATTGGCTCTGGTCGGCGTGGTTCCTACGGTAACCGTTCCGTTAGTGTCTTGAGGAAAGTAAACACCTGTCTTTCCATGTCCGTCTGAGCCTTAGCGAGAACTTCTTGTCTTTTCATCAAATCAACAATGGTGATAGAGGGTTGGCCTCCTCTGGTTCCTCCAGTCTCTCGTCCTGATGGTGGAGTGGCGGCGGCTCTGGTGACAACTGAGGGTGTCACGCTTGAAGAAATATTTGGGGTGGCGGCAGCGGCTGTGGCCCTGGTGATCGGAGGTGTAACGCCTGAGGAAATGCTTCCAGTGCCGCTGGTGCTGATCATGCTGACAGGTGGTACATTGATGCCACTGGAAGGAACGTTGATACCAAGGACGTTCTCAGCGCTGGTGGCATCAGGGCTTGTTGCTGATCCGGATCTGAGCTCTACCATCTTGAAATTGGGATTAAAAAAATAAAATTGGAAATTGATTTTACAACCGAGAGATTAATCTCCCACTGTGGTCGCCAGTTGTTTATGGGTAAAAACTGTTTCTGCTGGTTTTGGTAAATTTGGGTGTGTCGATGAGAAACGAGTCTAAACCTAAAACAAATGCACTGCACGGGAGTACTTTTAGATTCGAGAGATCAATCTGTACAATCATGGCATAAACCAAGAAATGGTCGTTCAATTCTTGCTTCGGTCACAAAGTGAAGGAGAAGGGTTGGTCTTAGGGAGGGAAGCGAAGAAGGTGTTGAGACCAGAATGGTTAATTCTGAAGGTGTGGCTATTTTATGACTTGTATCAGAATTTGGAACTGGCTTGCAGAATGAAAGCTATCAGTTCTTTGGTATTTTCTGGATACTGTGTTGTTGTTCTCACCAAAACTTGTTGCTTGATGGAAATGGGTAAAACCTATTTATACAGGTCATAATTGAATACACCCTGGTCTCGTAGGAAGTGGGAGTGATTGAGTGATGGAAGAGTGGAGTAACGTGTAACTGCCATAAACCACGCCTCCACTATGAAGGAAGCGGGTTTGTTTACACCCACTATTTCTTACCTCCACTAACTGCCATGTTTTCCTGACACTTTCTTATGATGGACGTGTTGCACGTTGCACGATGTAAACCGCCAGACCAATATCCTGATGAGCATCCCCCAGTTTGTGACATGTTTGATGTCTCAAGTGTTTTCGTGAAAAACGTGTAGCAGATTGCTACGTGTGGCAAGTCAAAGTCAAGAGACTTTCCATAGGAAAATAGCATCTGATGCTATTAGGCTTGCCTTGGATGGCCGCCTAAAACTTGCCACATGCCTGTCAATTCCATGGAGAATTTGTACGACCGAGATTGTAGCTTATGAGAAAGGATGGCCATTGATTATGGACACATCTTGTTGTATAGCAAAGTAGCACCATTGGCATGGTGGCACCTGGCGTAGCCATGGCATAGCAGCATGCCAGTGGCGTAGCCGCGACAACTGTTTTGGCATATTGGTGTTAGACCCAAATATGGCTCTGACAACATTGGCCCTGTTGCTAAGTTAAACTTAAGGCCTTAGGAGAATCACTTGACCTAGTTGGCATGGAGACTTTAGCTAGATTAGGGTTTGGCGTATCAAAACCCCTAATTAGCACGTGCGCTGCGGCGCAGTGGCGTGGCTGACATAGTTAGTGCATGTCAATGACACGATGGTGCAAGTAGCGCCTGGCGTAGCCATGGCCGCTAGATTTTGGCACATTGGTGTCAGACCCAAATGTGGCGTGGCAACATTGGCCCTTTTGCAACATCAATCCCAATGCTCTGGAAAACGTTACTTGGCTTGGTTGGTGTAGCAACTTTGCCTAAATTAGGGTTTGGCGTGCCAAAACCCTAATTAGTGCATACGGCATGCGGCATGTGGCATGTGGCCGTGGCGCATCGACGTTTTGTGAAAATGGTGCCATAACCACACCAAAGGAACCATAGCCAGGCCATTATATGGAAACGGATACAGGAGCAAGGATTTCCATGGGTGGCTATGATATGGCGTCTTTATTAGGGCTTCATGGGTCCCGCACGGCTCGTGGCATGTTGTGGGGCCTGAAGTGGCATAATTTGTGCCACGACTGGAAATTAGGGTTTCGACCATGCAAGGTCGTGTTTCTGGTTAGGATAACCACATTGAAGTATGTTATGGCGTTGGCCACGAACAAAAGATGGGTTGGCACGTAAGTGCATTATTTATGGAATGTTGCCACGTTCGGCATGCTTCTGTTGCAAAGTGGCACGTCCGACACGTTAGGCATGCACGTTTGGCATGCCAGTTAGCGCATTGGCGCAACTTTGGAAAGCCAATTTGGTATTGGCGCAATTTTGCCTCTCTTTTTTAATACTGCGGCAGGTTTAGAGCAACCTGATTGGTCGAAAAAGAGAGGGTCAATCAAACGCGGGCGTGGCCACACTTCTGGTGCGGGTGTGGCAAGTTTAAAGCGACCTGATTGGTCGATGGGAAATAGGGCCGGCAAGTATGGGCCCAGCCACAACTTATGTGCGTGTGGCGGGTTTAAGGCGACCTGATTGGTCGAGGGAAATAGGGCCGGTTTAGGCAACATGGGGCGTGGCCAATGGAAAATGGCGCCGGCTGGCCTAAGGCATGGCCACGCCTCCCTTTGTGGCTGCTCCAATTCTGCGGCTCCTTTATTTCTTGTTTTCTGATTCTGGGCAAGACTTTGCACCTACTAATCCATGACGGATTAATTACCTAGTTTGTCTAGGCTTAATTTCGACAGGCGAGGTCTGATATACTGCGCAAGGCGCAAAACCCTATTTTTTGCAAATTAGTCAGGGTAATATCTGAATCTTATGAATTATCACAAAATTGATTGAATTCTATGTGTTGACACAAAGTTATTTAAGTTCATTGCCAGATAGCAGTATGTTTTCTGATTGAATACTTTATGCAAAGACCTTATCCTTGATACTTGGAAATTCGTGCTACTCTGCTGCGAGTGAAAAAAAATTGTCATGCCATATCAACATTAAGGGTTCAGCCGGGGAACATAGCACAGAAAGCATTCAAAGAAACTTATATTAACTGAGTAATACAGGCAAGGTGCCAAAATTTACAGAATATCTGGGATTGTTGCTACATGCACCAGTCTGGGTAAATTTCATATATATATATATATATATATATATTGAGTTGCTCAATAAATGTGTCAGTGAAGAGGTTGATCACTCATCACTTTCACATGGCTTCGTTTCTTTGAAGAGTGACGGCACATTAAATACAGGGTTTTACAAATTTAGCCCTGAACTAAAAACCACCATCAACAGGAGTGCGACCGTGGAATATTATAGGGGTTATCTTGTATCTTTATAAACTCCTTGATGAATGCATTTATCTTCTGCTTTATGATGGCATCTAAATAAGTTGATATGGTATTCTCTTTTGGTCATGAAGTATCTCTATGAAAATTCATGAGGATCCCACTAGTATTCGTACCTTTGCCAATTTATATTGACAAAAAGGGGGAGAATTAATGTGTAGTGTGATCCCACAAATACATATGGTTTACGGATCATTAAGTAAGGGGGAGTGGTTTTCATGTTGAGATGAAGTATTGACTAAGGGGGAGTGATACATATCACCATAGTGTTGTTGTCAAAATTGTGATACAATTGAATTTTGATGCTGTGTAATAATACTATGACACTGTATAAAAATGATTGAGAGCACTTTGTTTTCTCATTGTTATCGCTGCGGATCTTCAACAACTATGATGTTGAACTTACAACCTTTAGGATCATGGAGTACTTGGAAGTGACGAAGATTTCGAGTCGCGTTGAAGATGCCAAGGAGATCAAGCATTTGGATGAGAAGTTACAATTTTTATCTATTTTGTAATCCATATGTATTGATAGTTTTGTCATTAAAATTGACAAAGGGGGAGATTGTTAGAGCACTGCTCGGTCGAACTCGCATGCGTTGCTATCTCAAGCATGTTTGTCAATGTTAGTGATCAAAACTATAAGTCTTGATTTCTATCCTATTTATAGATGTCTCGGACTAGGACATAGTTTGTGTAGTTGAGCTTAGACTTCACGGCGTTTATCACTTGAAGACGAAGAACTACTAAGGAGAGCTTGTGGAACTTCATCGAAAAAAGGTATGTGGAGACTTAAACTCATCTATCACTTGGAAAGTCTATTTATACTCTATCTCCTATATTGAGACATAAGTCGTATTACAATATAGTTTTTTATATACACATTTGAGATTTCGAGCTGAGTATATATCGCTTACATATATCTCGAAATATGTGTTGGTAAGCTTTTTCTTCGACCAAGTTCATCTTATATCATGAGAAAATTTCCGAGTAACATCTTACATGGTCTGTGTGATACAATCATTTGGTGTAAGACTTGGAATGTTTCGATAATGATTATTTCAATATCTTGAAAATTGCTTTGATGCTAATACTGTGTGAAAATGACTATTGTCATTATAGAAGAATGTTTCAATGATAGAAATAAAGAGTTTAGAATCTTGTAACCATCTTTAGATATAAGCATAGTGTGTTCGCACATTAGTGTATAAGTCCAAAACCAGGAACCTAAAGTATGCACACTTGTGTGTATACAAAAAGGTTGTAGGAGACTGGATAAGTATGTGTACTCGTACGCATATTGGCGGAGGTTCACGTTCGTGAATTTCTGCTGATGTTGGAATTTCAAAACCAACTCATTCAGTTACCTAAGTACGCGTACCCGTACGCATACTGGCGGAAAGTTCACGTCCGTGAATTTTTGCTGAGTTTGAAAACTAAAACAAACTCAAATCTGGTTACTTAAGTACGCATACCCGTACGCATACTTAAGTAGGTTACTTTCTAAATTCGGTTGTACATGAACCTAAACATTTATCAATAAGGAATGCAATCTTTGCAAACCGCGGCTATAATGTTCATGTATTGATTCGAGTGAATCAAACCGATTTTGCTTCAATTGTGTTCTTATATAAATCTATGAGAATATAGCAATTGAACAACTCTTTAACTAGTTTCATTTGAGTCATTTGAACTAGTTATGGTTAAGATGAATAAGGTTGATATGAGAGTAATCATATGGCTAACCTCGGTTAACTATTTGTGAACCAACATGGTGTACACGTTTGGGTACGGTTACATAAATCTAAATGAGGGTACATTTCATTTGTGTGTGACAAGCTAAGTTCGATCTAACGGTTAAAAGATATTAGCTTGGTTGAATCAGGTTTTTCATCTAACAGTGAATATTGAATGCTTTGTTACCAAGGTAACTTGGATTGCAAACCCTGATTTGAAAACTGTATAAAGGAGAACTCTAGCAACTGGGAAACCTAATCCCCACACCTCCTGTGTGTTATTAGTTGCATAACTAGAGTCGATTCTCCTTTAACTTTAGGTTTCTTCTCGAGACCATGTAGGTTGACGACTTGAAGACTTCATTGGGATTGTGAATCCAGACCCAACCATTCTCTTTGTAGTTGCGTGATCTGATCTTGTTGTTTCTATCGTGATTGAGTGCAATTGTAAAATTGGCTTGAGATTTATATCTCCGATAGGAAAGATAGAAAAGTACTCACAAACACCTTCATCTCATCGTTTGTGATTCCACAATAACTTGTTTCGCTAGTCGATTAAGTTTATTGTGAGGTGATTGATAATACTAGGCTATTCTTCAGGAATATAAGTCTGGTTTATCTATTGGTTCCTGTTCACCTTGATTTATCAAAAGACGGAACCAAAACTATTGGGTATTTCTGTGGGAGACAGATTTATTCAATCCTATAGACTTTTCTGTGTGAGACAGATTTGTTTATCAAGTCTTCGATTTTGGGTCGTAGCAACTCTTAGTCGTGGGTGAGATCAGCTAAGGGAATCAAGTGCGTAGTATCCTGCTGGGATCAGAGACGTAAGGAGCGCAACTGTACCTTGAATCAGTGTGAGATTGATTAGGGTTCAACTACAGTCCAGACCGAAGTTAATTGGTAGTAGGTGAAAAAACGGGGTCTAAAAACCACACCCAATAATTCGTTTGGCAATCTGTATGGACTAACTCTAATATACTTTCAAGAGAATCAACTATACAGTCAGACTCAATCTTAAGAAAAGTATATCAAAGAGTTATATCTCAATTTCTCAATTCAATCCGCAATCAAACAAATAGGAATTTGCGATCCCGATTGAATATAAGAAATAACTTGGACGGTATCAAAAACCAATATCCAAGTGTCAATCAATTTAATCAACAACCAAGGGTTGGATTCCCAATTGATTGAACTTACGCACAACCTGTGATATTTCAATTATAAAGATAAACAATATAATGCGGAAAAGAAATAACACAGACACCAAAAATTTTGTTAACGAGGAAACCACAAATGCAGAAAAACCCCGGGACCTAGTCCAGAATAAACACACACTAATTATAAGCTGTTACACCAAATTCCTACTACCTATTCGGACTAGATGTAATACCTTCTTCAGCATAAATAGAACTCATAGCACAACACCGATTGTCTTTAGGAATTCTTCTCGAAAATTTTCTAGCAGAACCCAAGGCTCTCTTTAGAAGATACAACAACACGATTGATACGATTCGATATTTTGTATGCACAAAACACCGGTTTGATTTCCCTTTAGATGTGAATCAAGGTTTTGGAAATCTTGTGTTTATTTTGATAAAAACAATTACAAGGTAAAAGTAATATCAAAACAAACTTGTAGATTAGGGATTATTATACTCTTCAAAAATAGGAAGAGAAACCTAATAATTCTACAACAAGAACAACTAGAATAAATCTAGAGATATCTTGTTTAAAACTTCAAAAGGATTTTTACGAGATGCCTTAATCGAAGTTTTCTTTCTAGCTTCCGATTTCGACTAACAAGTGTTGGTAGACGATCGGAAACTGAAATCTATCAAAACCTAGGGTTTATGATCAGCAACTCTTGAATGGTTTTATATCAGAAGAGAAAACCTTAGAATAAACAAGAGGTGAAAAACCTAGATTACAAGTTATATAATCAATCACTAAGATTAAACCCAACTTGGCTTTGTGATCCCCAATATAAAGACTTTTATCTCACTCTTGTTCACGAAGAACAGAAGACATGGAAAACAACCTTATGAGCTTACACCAATTTTCCAAAGGGGATGAAAACGTGTAGCATTCATGAACTCTATATTTATAGTGAAACATAGCTTGAAAACTAAGCAAAGCTATTTTCTTTTTTCAAGACTCTCCTAATTTTGGGAGTCTTTCCTAAGTTACAACTCTTGCAAAAATAATTAATTAGCAAATATTGTATTTATGTGAATAAATCACATTTTAACTTAGGCGGGAATTTAAAGTTATCACAAACACTTTAATATGGTAATCAAATATGCTTGGATTATTAGCCATCTTGCCTAGATAAGGAAAAATCACCAACTTGACCAAAAATGCCTTTTAGTCACGTAATTGGGCCCAAGTCCGTGAACCGTTACGAGCAGTCCATGGATTGTTTCCTACTAACGAACTGTAACAGTTACAACAACACTTATAACTGTTACTTTAATAAATCACTCATAACTTCATCGTTATAACTCGGAATCAAGTGATTCTTGGCTCGTTGAATTCGTAAGCTCATTCACTATAAAATGAGAACCTTTCCAGGGATAAAGGTTATTGTCACAAAAGTCGTGGCTCAAATAACCTAAAGTATATATACAATAATGTACATTAACCGTCATAGGAATTGTTCCATAGAGTGAGGCATTTGTTTAGATAGATTAGAAAGGTAGAATTGAACAAGAATCCAAATGAAATCAATTACTACATATGTTTGTTGATGTCTTCTTGCAATCTTAAGTCTTCATCCTTCAAGAATAGCTCTTCTTAGACCTAATCTAGTCCGAAAATATCTTTAGTATACTAAATCAAAAATGCGTTTTGGGAACTAAATTTGACAACTAGCTTGACATACCAACGCTAGTGGGTTTAACCAAGAAATTCTCTAACAATCTCCCCCTTTGTCAATTGTAGGGACAAAACCATTTTACATAAGGATTTAAACAAATAAAAGCATTACAGCTCAAAAACCCAACATGCTTGATTTCCTTGGTTCTTCAACTATGCGTGTGTTCATCATGTACTTGTTAAAGATCCATCATAGTATTATTACACAACATCAAAGTTCAATCGTATCATAACTTTGACAATAATACTACGGTGATATGTATCACTCCCTCTTAGTCAATACTTCATCTCATAATGAAAAACACTCCCCCTTACATAATGATCCGTAAACCATATGTATATGTAGTATGAACTGCAAAATAATTCTTCCTCTTTTTGTCAATAAAATTGGCAAAGGTACAAGAACGAGATCCTAATGAAAATTTCCATAGAGGAACTTCTTGACCAAGAGGAAAACATATCAACTTTACTTTAGATGATGTGACGGAGTCAAAACTTAGTGACTTCATCAAGGAGTTAATTTAGATACAAGTTAACCCCTACATGTTCCACAACCGCTTCTCCCCATAAAGATTTGGCAATTAAGCACAAGTTCAAAAGAACTCTCCCCCATTATATGTCATTTCTGAAAGAACAACAAGAGCGACCTTATTCCGGAGATAAGGATTTATTGGATTTTAGAAACCCTACAAGGAGATACAAGTTAAGAACCAACCATTGAAAGTCTCTCATGAGATCATGTTACTTAGAAACAATAGAACTATCTCATGGTAACAATACACAATATAAAAATATGAAGATCATGTATTGTGATCATCTTTTCTAAGATACACACTTGTATAAACAAGACATGATATGCTTAGAAGGAAGAATAACCTTTTCCATAAGGATTTACACCAAGAATGGTTACCATAAGAGTATGAAAAAGATTCTTTGACAATAAAAACCAACATCCATGACATTGATTATTGCTTCTAACCTGTTATACATAAGAATTTCAATCACACATCAAGTTAGGTAATTAAGAATCATTCGCGTGGTATTCAACCATATTCTTCTTCACCATAACTAGTTCAAATGACTCAAATGAACTAGTTAGATAGTTGTTCAATTGCTTAGATCTTTATGTAACTACACAAGACACAATCGAAGCAAAAACGATTTGATTCACTCGAATCGGTTCATGAACTATATAGCCACGGTTTGCAAAAGCATTCCTTAGTTTATTAAACATGAGTTCAAGAACAACTGTTTTAAGATATAACCTGCTCAAGTTCGCGGGCTTAAGCTCACGGAAGGAGTTCACAAACTCCAGCAGAAATTCTCGGGTCGAGAACTTCTGCCAGTTCGCGGATTGAGTTCGCGGACTTGGATCACGCCATATTCCGTTTCTCTTGATCAACAAAGTTCGCAAACTTTGGTTCAAGGAATAAGGACTTATACATATTGTGTTTCCACAACAATGCTTATATCCTACCAGTGGTTATTTAATCTGAACTCTCATTTCAATCATTGAAACATTCTCAGAGGACGTTATATATCCGTTATTCACAGACCATTTTTCGTCAGAGCAATTTCCAAAGTGATTGAAACATATCATGACTTTCGTCACTAGGTAAAGATGAACTTGGACAAAGCGAAAGCTTACCAACACATATTTCGAGAGATAAGTAAGCGTGTTAGACTCAGCTCGAAACAAAAAATCGTTCCACATATTCAAAAATTACCAAACATAATATGCGCGCCTCGATTCTTTTACAATCCTCACCGCATTTACTAGGGCTTCTTGGTGAGGGTGCACTTTCAACACAATCAGGTTGCGTTGAGGTGAACAAAATCTTGCTCACCACAGGTATTCGAAACAAAACCATACACGGACTCTAGGAATTTATAAACTTCCTAGAAACTTTCAATAATTGTTCCATACCTTTTTAAGATGTTATCCCTTGTCGAACTCTTGTCTGGGAGATCCTTCTTAACGGTACTTGTTGCTTTATTGATCTTCTTTGGTACCCATTTCTGAGTAGCTTTTGGAGCAACAAATTTCTTTTTCTCCCCACAAAAATTATGAAGATTCTTGGAGGGAAAACTAGAAGAACTGATATTATGAGACTCAGTTTTTCTCCAGTTCGGAACATCAGATCTTGTCATCTTAACAGAATCAAATCTGGTTTTATCTCGTTTAAGATATCTGCAATTCCTTTGCAAGTGACCTGGTTTTCCACAATAAAAACAATGTTTAGTAGAATGGAAAAATTTATGTTTAGTGTTACCTGAATGTATATGTGCTTGCTTTGGAGCTTGACAGAATTTCCTCTTTTCGTCATCGGCAGTTGGTAGAGATACTTCACTTTTGTCAACCATGAAAGGTTTTGGTTTAGAAGAATCTTTAGCTTTGACAAATTTTACCTCTTTGAAAATACTAGGAGCGTCTATTCCTTCATACCCCAATCCTCGTGTATCACGATGAATTCTACATGCTCCCAATATCGAGGTTAATTTATCTGAGCTGCTATTTCTAGAAAAACTCTCTTTTAAGCTCGAGTTTTCTTCTTCCAACCTTCTGAACTTTTCAAGTGCAATAACTAGATCATTCTTGGATGATTCACATTGAACTTTGAGATCTTCTCGTTCCGAATCAAATAACAGGTTCATCTCAATGTTCTCCATGTTATCTAGCTTTGCTTGAAGAGTAATTTCCCGATCTCGACTTTTGGCAATTTCTTCTTTAAGCCTTCGTATTTTGTTGAGATAATCTTTTGCACCACTAGAATCAAATTGGTCTTTCAAGTCTTTATTCCAACTACGAAGACTGTCATATTTAACTTCTCACTGAGAATGGTGCCTTCAACTTCCGAGAGTTTTTTATGACATTCCTTAAGAAGATTATTAGCGACTGGATCCACATGGAACACTTCTTCGTTAGAATCAGAATCAGTATCCGAAAGAATTTTTCCAGAAGCTAATGCAACTTCGCCTGCGATCTCTTGGGGATTATAATATTCAGGTTCATCATCAAGAGTAGGCAAAGCTGCTGCATATGCCGATTGTCTACGACTCCAGCTAGGACATACTGAATACAGGTGCCCGAAACCACGACAGTTATAGCATTATACATCATCATTAGGAGACGTTGTAACTTTCGAAAAACTCTTTTTCCTATCTCTCAAGAGTTATATAAATTGTCGTGGAGTAACATCCTTAGTATCTGGCGAACTAGATTTATCCTTAGAGGATTCAGAATTGTTTGCAGCTTTAAGAGAAATCACCTATTTTCTAGATGCGTGTTCATTATCAAAGATCTTTAACTTTCCAACAAGAGTATTTCTGCAGAGTGTAGAAAGATCGTTTGCTTCTTCAATGACATGTTTCTTAGACTCGGATCTTGATGGTAGAGACCTGAGAATTTTGCACACAATAACTTTCTCCGGAATAGTTCTTTCTAATGAATACGAGGAGTTACTATTTGAGAAAGTCATTGGTTAAACTCATCAAAGGTTTCATCATCAGACATGCGAAGGATTTCCCAATCAGAAGCTAGATTTTGAAGCCTTGCTTCTTTCTCTGCGACATTCCCTTCGAATGCAGTTTCTAATATTTCCCAAGCATCTTTAGACTTATTACACGTAGTCACGTGGTGCTGAAGATCTGGGGTAATGGCATGGATGATAGCATTTAATCCATCAGAATTTTGCTTTGCAGCAAGAATCTCAAGATCATCGTAATCACCAATATCCTTTGCAACAGTTACACCGTCTACTGTAACTAATGGAGGATTATATCTATTAACAATACGAACCCATGATTGAAAATCTCGCGCTTGAATAAAAGAACGCATATCAATTTTCCACCATAAATAGTTCGTTTCATCGAAGACTGGCGGTACGTGTATAGAGATAGCACTACTGTCCATAGAATCAGATTGCTACAAACACAGACTTATGAGGTCTTAGCGTGTTTGCCTGCTCTGATACCAATTGAAAAAACTGGGGTCTAACAACCACACCCAATAATTCGTTTGGCAATCTGTATGGACTAACTCCAATATACTTTCAAGAGAATCAACTAGACTGTCAGACTCAATCTTAAGAAAAGTATATCAAAGAGTTATATCTCAAATTCTCTATTTAATCCGCAATCAAACAAATAGGAATTTGCGAGCCCGATTGAATATAAGAAATAACTTGGACGGTATCAAAAACCAATATCCAAGTGTCAATCAATTTAATCAACAACCAAGGGTTGGATTCCCAATTGATTGAACTTACGCACAACCTGTGATATTTCAATTTTAAAGATAAACAATATAATGCAGAAAAGAAATAACACAAACACCAGAAATTTTGTTAACGAGGAAACCGCAAATGCAGAAAAACCCCGGGACCTAGTCCAGGATAAACACACACTGATTATAAGTTCTTACACAAAATTCGTACTACCTATTCGGACTAGATGTAATACCTTCTTCAGCACAAATAGAACTCCTAGCACAACACCGATTGTCTTTAGGAATTCTTCTCGAAAATATTCTAGCAAAATCCAAGGCTCTCTTTAGAAGATACAACAATACGATTGATACGATTCGATATTTTGTATGCACAAAACACCGGTTTGATTTCCCTTTAGAAGTGAATCAAGGTTTTGGAAATCTTGTGTTTATTTTGATAAAAACAATTACAAGGTAAAAGTAATATCAAAACAAACTTGTAGATTAGGGATTATTATACTCTTCAAAAATAGGAAGAGAAACCTAATAATTCTACAACAAGAACAACTAGAATAAATCTAGAGATATCTTGTTTAAAACTTCAAAAGGATTTTTACAAGATGCCTTAATCGAAGTTTTCTTTCTAGCTTCCGATTTTGACTAACAAGTGTTGGTATACGATCGGAAACTGAAATCTATCAAAATCTAGGGTTTATGATCAACAACTCTTGAATGGTTTTATATCAAAAGAGAAAACCTTAGAATAGACAAGAGGTGAAAAACCTAGATTACAAGTTATATAATCAATCACTAAGATTAAACCTAACTTGGCTTTGTGATCCCCAATACAAAGACTTTTATCTCACTCTTTTTCACGAAGAACAGAAGACATGGAAAACAACCTTATGAGCTTATGATCGTTGTCGTATGCGTCAAAAATAATTTCACTTTTTTACTCAACTAAATTTAAATGAAGTATGTGGTAAGAAGGAGTTCGTTCCCACAGAGAGGCTTTTGTTGTTATAAATTTCAGTTTCTTAGTAACCAAGGGGGGATTTTTGTTTTATCTAAGCAATAAAATAGAGCAAAGCAAATAAAATAATTTGAATAATCAATAAAGAGAAGATATTGGTCACGGGATAGTATCATTTCACAAAAATGTATTTTCATCAATGACAAGAATTGGAATTTTAATCTCTCATTTACTAAAATTCCTAGGATATCTTGATCGCAAGTCTATCCCGCTAATTCCCTGATTTCATCACAACCACATTAAAAGATGCATATGTGAATTCTTCATAGAAAGCAACTTAAAGTGTAAAAGCACAATTAAGTTTAACTCCCTAAAAGCTTTAAGTTTTATTGAATAAGACTAATCAAGGCAATCAAACTTGTAAAAGAAAAAATTCGCTTTAACCAAGGTTGTGATTCATTTGTGACTAGTAGGATATATCACTACAAGCACTACCCACAATTATGCTACTTAGAATCAGGGATAAACAACTTTTTCGTATTGAAAACCCTAATATAACTTTAGAAATGAATGCAAAACAGATTGATTCCAGACTCAACCAAACAAACAATCAAATCATATAACAATATAAACCATGAATCATAAACAATAAATTTCAGACAAAACTAATTCATTGAATCAAATATCATTTGTGAAATCCACTATATCCCATAACCAATAATAATGTTTAGTTACTCATAATAATGGAGTTCATCATAATCATTTTCATAAAATAAAGAAATGAAAAATATACGAAAGCAAACCCCAGTAGAATCGCCGCTCTCCTCCAAAACTCCAAGTAGAAAAATACGTGATCCCCAGAGTTGTAGAAAACTTTCCTTTTTGTAGCTCTTCTTAGGTTAAGTCTTCAAAAGATTAAGTCCAATTTCCAAAGTCCAATAACAAGATATCCACCAAGTCCATATGTGAGGAGTACCCAAGTGAAAATATGTCCCAAAAGAGGTCCCCGGAAAACGGGTACATGTGCCGGAAATTTGCCGGAAAGGTGACCGGAAAAAGTGTCTCAGGGGACCGGAAAAGTCCACCCGGTTACCGGTAAAACAGGCTAACTCGGGAAGTCAACTGAGTCAAATCTGAGTCAGTCAACTCAGCTGAGTCAAGGGATTAGTCAGAAGCTGAGTTGAATGAGTCAGGGTCTAACTAGCCTTGGCCTGAACCATTGCATGGGCTTGAAGTTGTGCTGCACCATCATTGTTCTTCACCAGTGCAAATCCATCCACTATGACTGTTCATCCTGCAACTGCAACTGCATCACAACTCTAATATATAGCTGCATCTGCACTAGCTCACCAACAGACATCTTGCAATATCTTGCTCAATCTCAGCTTTCTTTCAGCACCAACACTGCTATTGCAGCCATCAGAACCCATTAAGCTCATTATTCCTAGCCAGCACCTGCCGCAACTCCTGTTCCTTGTATCTGCTCAACATCTCAGGCTCTAAAACAGCTACAAGCTCCACAAGTATCAATGCCACTGCCATTATAGTAACGTCAGTTCATCCACACATACCCAGCACACTGACATCTTAACCTGCAACTGCATCTTCTCAGTCTAGTCAGGGTCTAACTAGCCTTGGCCTGAACCATTGCATGGGCTTGAAGTTGTGTTGCACCATCATTGTGCTTCACCAGTGCAAATCCATCCACTATGACTGTTCATTCTGCAACTGCATCACAACTCTAATATATAGTTGCATCTGCACTAGCTCACCAACAGACATCTTGCAATATCTTGCTCAATCTCAGCTTTCTTTCAGCACCAACACTGTTGTTGCAGCCATCAGAACCCATTAAGCTTATTATTCCTAGCCAGCACCTGCCACAACTCCTGTTCCTTGTATCTGCTCAACATCTCAGGCTCTAAAACAGCTACAAGCTCCACAAGTCTCAATGCCACTGCCATTATAGTAACGTCAGTTCATCCACACATACCCAGCACACTGACATCTTAACCTGTAACTGCATCTTCTCAGTCTAGTCTTGCTTCAGCTTCAACTCTGTTGCAGCACAACAACTCCAATACCTCGATATAAAGTCAACCACCATTATATTACCGTTGCACCTGCAATTGCTTGAAACAACAACAACTTCATTCTGCCAATGCAATAATCCTACACATTCATCTACACAACTAGCAGCATCAGCTCGACTTCAGTTCATACAACCCTTCAGCCAAACCACCAGCACTTTCCATCTACTCTATGAATTCAGTTCTAGACTGCAACTTCACATACAACCTCAGCATCAAACACAGTCTAATCCACTTCCATTTCAGCTCCACATGCTTATCACTCAATTGCATCCAACTTCAATGTCATTCCCTGTAATTTCAGCCCACTAATCTTCATAACAACACATAAATTGAGCCATTCCTCCATAACCTGCACCTTCTTGCAACCTGCCATCACCTGCAACCACTGCACTTTCTTCTTGTCTCAGTTGCAATTGCAGCTGAAAAACTCATCCAACAACAACAACTGCCATTTGAATTGCAGCTCATCATAAATCCATGAGTACCGACAAAACTGCAACAACACTACTGCACTCTGTGATACTCATCACATTATACTTCATAACCACCATAACAGCCAACACCCGCAGCTCAGTTTCACACACTCATTCACTCAACAAACCTTCAGTTCTTGGTTTCTGCAATCAGAACACCAGATCAATTGCTTCACAACTCCTGGCACATCTCAGATTCATTTCCAACTCACATATAGCTCCTGCTTCCCTGTAATTCAACCAACACCACAACAGCAGCATCATATCCTCAGCTGCATTCTCGAACAATTTCTCTGCTGAAAATCCAACTCCATCATCAACACATCTTTGACATAATTCTTGACCAAATCATCACAAATTCTAGTCTTTCTGCTGCCATCTTGGAATCAAAGACAAACCCATGTTTTTAAACCTTCTCAACACCACAGACCCGTCTTCTAAATCACACCAGGAATCATCCTCGATCTGAATTCTTCTTGTTCTTCTCTTCAATCAAAACCCTAACTGTAAATAAGAATCCAGAAAACATCACAGACCCATTACTCTAGTTACTTCATCTGAATCTTCACGAATTCTTCCATCGAACCCTAATCGATCCCCACTCTCATCTCTGAACAGGTTTGAATTTCTTCCTTAAACTCCAATGGCAACATATTCTCCATCAAACCCCTTTGAAATCAGTCGACATCTTCAACATTTCTTCCTTCTAAACAGATTCCAACACAAACCCTAAACTGAAATCTTGAATCGTCACCTGTGTAAGCTTTCACCAGCAGATGAATCTCTTGATTTTACATCAGCAACCTCCAATTTCTTCTTTTAACGGCTGCAGTTCTTCCTTGATTTCTTCTTCATTAAACATCACCATTTCCTGAATCGAGTGCACTTTAATCTTCATTATCTGCTCAGCTCAAGACCCCTTCGAATTCTCTGAGTTTCTACTCTTGATTTCTTTCTATCTATTTTGGAGTAACAACAGCAGCAGCCGCTGCTTTTTCTCCTTCTAAACTTCAGGGCAGTGTAATAACAAAGATTGACTGAGAGAAAGAGAACTCTCGATTTAGGGTTGTGCAGGCTAGTGGATATTTCCACCCTTGTAAGGTAGATAAGGGCTAACCTTAAATAATTTGACATGTTATGAGAAACTGACAGTTCATTCTTATGAGAAACTGACAGTTCATTCTTCACCTCCTCCTTGTGCAACCTAGTCTGCTCCAAGTATGACTCGCCTGTGAATCAACCTTTTTGGCCTTTACGTTCCAATGGGCGTTTCCTCCTTCTTTTGATCATAATGACTCCATTACACCTAATAAACTCAAAAGAAAACATAAGATACATAATTTACAAGAAAACTTAGCAAAGAAAGCATAAATACTAGATATAAAAGTAGGTGTTTTACAACACCTATCAAATTCCCCCACACTTAGACTCTGCTAGTCCTCGAGCAAATCAAACAAAACTTATTCTAAAGGATAGATGCAACCACAAAACTTACTTTTCCAACTTACTAGTTCTCCGTAATGATAGCATCCAACGCGCTAAGAAGACATAGAGATTCCGCACACTAGTCATAAGAAGTTAAACACATATATGAACACAATCTCATCCTTACGAGTTGAGAGAGAAATAACCCTCCCTTATCGAAAGAAATCCGGGTTCGGAGTGATCGAAAGTCTCGACTCTGCCTCACAAGAAAGGATTTTATGATATTGGTCTCAATAATAAACAACTTTTTTATGGGTCACACATGTGTCCAGGTAGGAATAAAGAGAGAATCCTGCGACACCTTGAATGGTAGGAAGGAAAAAACCCTCCGAATTGTTTTGAAAACCCACATATTTTATTCATTTTGAAAACCCTTTTTTCTGACGATCTCTAAGAAAGGAAATCAACCACTCAACGAAGGTGGGACTATGCTTACTTACCTCGTTATCCGTTCGACGTGCAGCTAGCACCACTCTCACAACATCCATAGAAACGTCTTCGGTCTTCAATCCTTGTCTTCATCTTAGGTCTTCAACTCTTGATGATGAAATCTTGAACTTCGTAGAATCTTGACAATGTGATTCTTTCCTCTAATTCCTTGTTGCTTGAAACTTCACTATAGATATTCCTTCTTTCCATTGGCTTTATTCAAAGAACAAAACTAAAAACAAACTAAAATATAATACAACACATTCTTCTTATCTCTTTTTTTTTTCTTTTCTTTTTTTTTTCTTTTTTTTAGGAGACAAGAAAATTAAAACAAATATAAAAATGAAAACAAAATAAAATAATAAAACTAATAATGAAGCTAACAAAATTTTCTCTTGTC